>NW_022436974.1:15771863-16005879 GCF_009761245.1 Sapajus apella
ATGGTGGGCAAAGAGTTCCACACAGAGGAACTATATATATATATATAAATATAAATATAATTTTTTTTTTCTTTTTTGAGATGAAGCCTTACTCTGTTACCCAGGCTGGAGTGCAATGGCATGGTCTCTCAGCTGACTGCAAAATCCACCTCCCCGATTCAAGTGATTTTCCCACCTCAGCCTCCTGAATAACTGGGACTACAGACACATGCCAACACACCAGGATAATTTTTTATTTATAGTAGAGATGGGGTTTCACTATGTTGGCCAGGCTGGTCTTGAACTCCTGACCTTGTGATCTACCCACCTCGGCCTACCAAAGTGCTTGGATTATAGGCATGAGCCACCACGTCTGGACTGTGCCCAATTTCTTTTTTTTTTTTTTCCCATTTATTTATTTTATTGCATTTTAGATTTTGGGGTACATGTGAAGAACATGCAAAATTGTTGCATAGGTACACACGTGGCAGTGTGATTTGTTGCCTTCCTCCCCATCACCTACATCTGGCATTTCTCCCCTTGCTATCTCTCCCCAGCTCCCCACCCCCCACCGTCCCTCCTCTATTTCCCCCCAACTGACCCCAGTGTGTAGTGCTCCCCTCCCTGTGTCCATGTGTTCTCATTGTTCAACACCCACCTGTGAGTGAGAACATGCAGTATTTGATCTTCTGCTCTTCTGTCAGTTTCCTGCGAATGATGGTTTCCAGGTTCATCCATGTCCCTAAAAAGGACCCAAACTCGTCATTTTTGATGGCTGCATAATATTCCATAGTGTATATGTGCCACATTTTCCCTATCCAGTCTATCGTCGATGGGCATTTGGGTTGGTTCCAGGTCTTTGCTATTGTAAACAGTGCTGCAATGAACATTCGTGTGCACATGTCCTTATAGTAGAACGATTTGTAATCCTTTGGATATATACCCAGTAATGGGATTGCTGGGTCAAATGGAATGTCTATTTCTAGGTCCTTGAGAAATCACCACGCTGTCTTCCACAATGATTGAACTAATTTACACTCCCACCAACAGTGCAAAAGTGTTCCTATTTCTCCACATCCTCTCCAGCATCTGTTGTCTCCAGATTTTTTAATGATTGCCATTCTAACTGGCGTGAGATGGTATCTCAATGTTGTTTTGATTTGCATTTCTCTGATGACCAGTGATGATGAGCATTTTTTCATTTGTTTGTTGGCCTCATGTATGTCTTCTTTTGTAAAGTGTCTGTTCATATCCTTTGCCCACTTTTGAATGGGCTTGTTAGTTTTTTTTCTTGTAAATCTGTTTTAGTTCTTTGTAAATTCTGGATATCAGCCCTTTGTCAGATGGGTAAACTGCAAAAATTTTTTCCCATTCTGTTGGTTGCCAATTCACTCTAATGACTGTTTCTTTTGCTGTGCAGAAGCTGTGGAGTTTGATTAGGTCCCATTTGTCTATTTTGGCTTTTGTTGTCAATGTTTTTGGTGTTTTGGTCATGAAGTCCTTGCCTGCAACTATGTCCTGAATGGTTTTGCCTAGATTTTCTTCTAGGGTTTTTATGGTGTTAGGTCTTATGTTTAAGTCTTTAATCCATCTGGAGTTAATTTTAGTGTAAGGTGTCAGGAAGGGGTCCAGTTTCTGCTTTCTGCACATGGCTAGCCAGCTTTCCCAACACTATTTATTGAACAGGGAATCCTTTCCCCATTGCTTGTTTTTGTCTGATTTGTCAAAGATCAGATGGTTGTAGATATGTTGTGTTGCCTCCGAGACCTCTGTTCTGTTCCATTGGTCTATATCTCTATTCTGGTACCAGTACCATGCTGTTTTGATTACTGTAGCCCTGTAGTATAGTTTGAAGTCCGGTAGTGTGATGCCTCCCACTTTGTTCTTTTTGCTTAGAATTGACTTGGCTCTGCGGGCTCTCTTTTGGTTCCATATGAAGTTTAAGGTGGTTTTCTCCAGTTCTGCAAAGAAGGTCATTGGTAGCTTGATGGGGATAGCATTGAATCTGTAAATTACTTTGGGCAGTATGGCCATTGTCACGATATTGATTCTTCCTAACCATGAACATGGAATGTTTCTCCATCTGTTTGTGTCCTCTCTTATTTCGTTGAGCAGTGGCTTGTAGTTCTCCTTGAAGAGGTCCTTTAGTTTCCTTGTTAGTTGTATTCCTAGGTATTTTATTCTCTTTGTGGCAATTGTGAACGGAAGTTTGTTCTTGATTTGGCTCTCTTTAACTCTGTTATTGGTGTATAGGAATGCATGTGATTTTTGCACATTGATTTTGTATCCTGAGACTTTGCTGAGCTTGCTTATCAGTTTCAGGAGATTTGGGGCTGAGACGATAGGGTCGTCTAGATATACAATCATGTCACCTGCAAATAGAGACAATTTGACTTCCTCCTTTCTTATTTGAATGCCCTTTATTTCTTTTTCTTGCCTGATTGCCCTGGCTAGAACTTCTAATACTATATTGAATAGCAGTGGTGAGAGAGGACATCCTTGTCTGGTGCCACATTTCAAGGGGTATGCTTCCAGGTTTTGCCCATTCAGTATGATATTGGCTATTGGTTTGTCATAAATAGCTTTTATTATTTTGAGATACTTTCCATCGATACCTAGCTTATTGAGGATTTTTAGCATAAAGGCTGTTGAATTTTGTCAAAGGCCTTCTCTGCATCAATTGAGATAATCATGTGGTTTTTGTCTTTGGTTCTGTTTATGTGGTGAATTACGTTTATAGACTTGCGTATGTTGAACCAGCCTTGCATCCCTGGGATGAAGCCTACTTGATCATGGTGGATAAGCTTTTTGATGTGCTGTTGTAATCGGCTTGTCAGTATTTTATTGAAGATTTTTGCATCTATGTTCATCATGGATATTGGCCTGAAGTTTTCTTTTCTTGTTGAGTCTCTGCCGGGTTTTGGAATCAGGATGATGTTGGTCTCATAAAATGATTTGGGAAGAATTCCCTCTTTTTGTATTGTTTGGAATAGTTTCAGAAGGAATGGTACCAGCTCCTCTTTGTATGTCTGGTAGAATTCGGCTGTGAACCTGTCTGGACCTGGGCTTTTTTTGGGTGGTAAGCTCTTAATTGCTGCCTCAACCTCAGACCTTGTTATGGGTCTGTTCAGGGTTTCGGCTTCTTCCTGGTTTAGGCTTGGGAGGAGGCAAGTGTCCAGGAATTTATCCATTTCTTCCAGGTTTATTAGTTTATGTGCATAGAGTTGTTTGTAATAATCTCTGATGATGGTTTGAATTTCTGTGGAATCTGTGGTGATATCCCCTTTATCGTTTTTTATTGTATCAATTTGGTTATTCTCTCTTTTCTTTTTTATTAATATGGCTAGTGGTCTATTTTGTTGATCTTTTTAAAAAACCAGCTCCTGGATTTATTGATTTTTTGAAGGGTTTTTTGTGTCTCTATCTCCTTCAGTTCTGCTCTGATCTTAGCTATTTCTTGTCTTCTGCTAGACTTTGAGGTTTTTTGATCTCGCTCCTCTAGCTCTTTCAGTTTTGATCATAGGGTGTCAATTTTTGATCTCTCCTTGCTTCTCATGTGGGCACTTATTGCTATATATTTTCCTCTAGAGACTGCTTTAAATGTGTCCCAGAGATTCTGGTATGTTGTGTCTTCATTCTCGTTGGTTCGAAGAACATCTTTATTTCTGTCTTCATTTCATTGTTTATCCAGTCAACATTCAAGAGCAAGTTGTTCAGTTTCCATGAAGCTGTGCGGTTCTGGGTTAGTTTTTGAATTCTGAGTTCTAACTTGATTGCATTGTGGTCTGAGAGACTGTTTGTTACGATTTCCGTTCTTTTGCATTTGCTGAGGAGTGATTTACTCCCAATGATGTGGCCAATTTGAGAGTAGGTGTGATGTGGTGCTGAGAAGAATGTATATTCTGTGGATTTGGGGTGGAGAGTTCTGTAAATGTCTATTAGGTTTGCTTGGTCCAGGTCTGAGTTCAAGCCCTGGATATCCTTGTTAATTTTCTGTCTGGTTGATCTGTCTAATATTGACAATGGGGTGTTAAAGTCTCCCACTATTATTGTGTGGGAGTCTAAGTCTCTTTGTAAGTCATTAAGAACTTGCCTTATGTATCTGGGTGCTCCTGTATTGGGTGCGTATATATTTAGGATCGTTTGCTCTTCTTGTTGCATTGACCTTTTACCATTATGTAATGTCCCTCTTTGTCTCTTATGATCTTTGTTGCTTTAAAGTCTAATTTATCAGAGATGAGAATTGCAACTCCTGCTTTTTTCTGCTCTCCATTTGCTTGGTAAATCTTCCTCCATCCCTTTATTTTGAGCCTTTGTGTATCCTTGCATGTGAGATGGGTTTCCTGGATACAGCCACTGATGGGTTTTGGCTTTTTATCCCATTTGCCAGTCTGTGTCTTTTGATTGGGACATTTAGTCCATTTACATTTATGGTTAATATTGTTATGTGCGAATTTGATACTGCCATTTTGGTGCTAGCTGGGTGTTTTGCCCTTTAGTTGAGCTGGTACTTGTTGTTCCTTTGTATGTGTAGAGCCTCTTTCAGGAGCTCTCATAGAGCTGGCCTGGTGGTGACGAAGTCTCTGAGTACTTGCCTGTTCCCAAAGGATTTTATTTTTCCTTCACTTATGAAGCTTAGTTTGGCTGGATAGGAGATTCTGGGTTGAAAGTTCTTTTCTTTAAGGATGTTGAATATTGGCCCCCACTCTCTTCTGGCTTGTAGGGTTTCTTCTTAGAGATCTGCTGTGAGTCTGATGGGCTTCCCTTTGTGGGTAACCCGACCTTTCTTTCTGGCTGCCCTTAGTATTTTCTCCTTCATTTCAACCCTGGTGAATCTGACGATTATGTGCCGCGGGTTTGCTCTTCTTGATGAATATCTTTGTGGTGTTCTCTGTATTTCCTGGACTTGAATGTTTGCCTGCCTTGCTAGGTTGGGGAAGTTTTCCTGGATAATATCCTGAAGAGTATTTTCCAGCTTGGATTCATTCTCTTCGTCGCATTCAGGTACATCTATCAAACGTAGATTAGGTCTTTTCACATAGTCCCACATTTCTTGGAGATTTTGTTCATTCCTTTTTACCCTTTTTTCTCCAGTCTTGCCTTCCTGTTTTATTTCATTGAGTTGATCTTCGACCTCTGATATCCTTTCTTCTGCTTGGTCAATTCGGCTGTTGATACTTGTGCATGCTTCGCGAAACTCTCATGTTGCGTTTTTCAGCTCCATCAATTCACTTATATTCCTTTATATTTTGTCCATTCTCGTTAGCATTTCGTCAAATCTTTTTTCAAGGTTCTTTGTTTCTTTGCATTTCGTTAGAACATGTTCTTTAAGCTCACAGAAGTTTCTTATTACCCACCTTCTGAAGTCTGATTCTGTCATTTCATCACACTCATTCTCCCTCCAACCTTGCTCCCTTGCTGGTGAGGAGTTGTGATCCCTTGTAGGAGGAGAGGTGTTCTGGTTTCGGGTGTTTTCATCCTTTCTGCACTGGTTTCTTCCCATCTTTAAGGATTTATCCACCTGTCAACTTCGTAGTTGCTGGCTTTCAGATTGGGTCTCAAATCTTTCAGATTGATGTTCTGTTTGTTGATGATGAAGTTATTTTTGTTTCTTGGTTTTCCTTCTGACAGTCTGACCCCTCTGCTGTAGGTCTGCTGAGGTTCACTCCAGGCCCTGCTTGCCTGGGGTTACCTGCAGCAGCTGCTGAACAGTAAGGGTTGTTACCAGTTTTCTTCTTCTGCTATCTTTGTCCCAGAAGGATACGCGCCTAGTGTCAATCTGATCTCTCCTTTATGAGGTGTCTCTTTGGATATGTAGGGGTCAGGGAGCTGCTTGAGGAGACGGTCTCTTCTTTATAGGATCTCAAATGGTGAGCTGTGAGCTCTGTTGTTCATTCAGAGCTGCTGGGCAGGTACGTTTAGGTCTGCTGCAGCAGAACTCATAAACTGCTTTTTATTCCCAGGTGCTCTGTCCCAGGGATTTAGGGCTTTATTTATGAGTTTCCGTTATGCTGCTGCCTTCTTTTTTTTTCCCTTCAGACCTGCCCTGCCCAGCAAGGAGGCAGCCTTGTCACTGTCAGCCTGTAGAGGCTTTGCTGAGCTGCTGTGGGCTCCGCCCAGCTGCTGAGTGAATTTCCTTGCAGTCTTGCTTTGGCGATGGTGGCCCGCCTCTGTTGAGGCGGAGTCTCTCTGCTGTGGTGGGTTGCCTTGGCAACGGCAGGCTGCCTTGGCAACGGCGGGTTGCCTTGGCAACAGGCGGGCTGCCTCAGCATTGGCCGACTACCTCCATCGTGGCGGGCTGCCTCGGTAATGGCTGACGCCTCTCCCCCACAGAGCTGGACCGTCCCGGGTTCAGCTGCATTTGCTGTGAAACTCTCAATCCAGAGTTTCTGATTGCTGTTCTTTTGTGGGGGTGGGACCAGCCGAGACTGATCGCCTGGCTCCCTGCCTCAGAGCCTTTCTTAAGTTTGTGTTCCAGTCACCTGTTGAAGAGGCGCTGGGGTCTGTTTGTTTTCCCCTGCGGCCACTCACTGCGCTGGCTTAAACAGCGGCACTGAGGTATGTGGCGCTTTTTTCTGTTTTTTTTTTTTTTTTTTGCCCTGGAATCTACTGTCCTGGTTCCCTGCTCAGTCCCCTTTTTAAACAGACGAATGGGCGACTTCCCGTGGCTCCAATCACCAGCCAAAAGGGCACCCAGACTGGTGTATTTTGTACGGAGAACCGCTGCTCCGGGGCACCGACAAAGCAGCCACGCGGGACAAAGCGGTGGCACTGGCCGGCACAGCCGTGCTGGCCGAAACAGCCACGTTGGTGACCCGTGGAGCTCCTCTGCCTGGGAATTTCCTAGTCTGTGGGCAATAAAAATGCGGCGTCCACTCAGCCTCTGTGCTTTCACTGGGAGCTGCAATCCTGAGCTGTTCCTAAACAGCCATCTTGGATCGAGCGACCCCCAATTTCTTACTAGTTTATGTGCCTGCCCATAAAGCGGCAGGCACATAAACTAGTAGGATTAAGGATTGCCATCTTAATCCTTTCCTGACTTCCATCTAAAATAGCCACCCGTTACTCTTTTTTCTGTGACTCTATATAATTTTTATTGTACTTATCAACATATATATTTATATTTATTTGTATTATTTGTGGTGTGTTCCCTCCCAACTGTAATGTCATCTTCTTGAAGGCAAGAACTTGGTTGTCTTGTTCACTCTTTTAATCCTAACACTTAGCAGAGTTCATGGACTATAACATAAGCTAATATAATTTGGTGAATGAGGGAAAAGCTAATTTTCTACTGATTGTTGACTTTTAAATTTTGATAACTACATTAACAGTAGCTTTGTTTTTACTCTTTCTTTTAAATCAAAATTATTATTTGTGAAAAGTACTATATTTAAAAAAATCCATTTAAAAAGGATCTTTGAGTTTATAAAAATTTAGAATTAATTCAGTAGAAATTTTACATTCGTTTCAGGGTCTTTGTGCCAAGAGCTCAGAGGATCAGAGAATGTGATTTATGAGGTCAGGAAAGCACAGCAGGTTAATTATGCCACTGCATTGCCAGGAAATCTCTTGGAGTTTGCTAATATGCAACAATCAAAACAACATCATTTAAAATTGGTAGTCCTATTAAAGTATGCAAATTTTACTTGTTTACATGTTCTGTTTCTTTTTGAGGTTACTGCTGATAATATAAAAATATGATATTTGCAATATTATGAAAATTTGACAGAACAAAAATATGGATCTCTGTTAATAGTATGACTTAGCTTCTAGTGTTTAATGTAGAAGACTTCTCAGATACATTTTTTTCTTACATATTTGAACATTTTCCTTTAGAATTCTTGACTGAATCTCAGTTCTCAAGAAATGTAAAACTACCATAAAAAAGTATTCTTAATGATGCAGTTATTCATTATGATATATTTACTAAGCTTTTCATTAATTTACTTGTTAATAGAACAAATATTTATGGAGCACCTATAGTGTGCCAAATGCTGTTCTGGATTTTAAAGTCAGACTGATATTCCTGCTTTTAAAGAATTTATAATTACGTTTTGGATATCAGCAATCTACACGTGTGTAGTTTGGAGAAGTATATTGCCAGGAAGGGGAATCCGGAGCACCTTGAAGTGGGAGAAGAGTTGCTGTTTTAAATAGAGTAGTTACGGCTGGGTGTGTTGGCTCATGCCTGTAATCCCAGCACTTTGGGAGGCCAAGGTGGGTGGACCACAAGGTAAGGAGTTTGAGACCAGCCCGACCAACATGATAAAACCCCATCTCGACTAAAAATACAAAAATTAGCTGGGCGTGGTGGTGCATGCTTCTAATCCGAGCAACTCAGGAGGCTGAGGCAGGAGAATGGCTTGATCCTGGGAGGTGGAGCTTACAGTGAGGTGAGATTGCGCTACTGCACTCCAGCCTGGGTGACAGAGCGAGACTCCAACTCAAAAAAAACAACAAAAAAAGTAGTTATTAAAATTCAGTGTAAGAAGGCATTTGAGTAAAGGCTTGAGGGAGCTGAGAGAATGGTCATATAGTTACCTGCAAACGAGAGAGCAAATACAAAGGCCTCGAGGTAGTAGCATGACTACATCATTCCAGGAACACTAGGAACACACTGTGATAAGCTCAGTCACTATTTTTTTTTTGTCATTTGAGGCAAGATCTTACTCTGCCATGCAGGCTGGACTGCAGTGGTACAATCACGGCTTATTGCAGTCTCTACCTCCTGGGCTCAAGTAATCCTCCCATCTCAGCCTCCCAGGTGGCTGGGACAACAGGCACACACCACCATGCCTGGATAAGTTTTAATTTTTTCATAGAGATGGGATCTCCTTATGTTGTCCAGGCTGGTCTCCAACTCTCGGCTTAAGTAATCCTCCTGCCTAAGCCTCCCAAAGGAATTACATGTGTGAGCCACTGATGTCTTGATTGAGAGACAGTAGTAGGAAATGCTTAGTTTTG
Organism: Sapajus apella; assembly: GCF_009761245.1. Taxonomy (NCBI): domain Eukaryota; kingdom Metazoa; phylum Chordata; class Mammalia; order Primates; family Cebidae; genus Sapajus; species Sapajus apella. The sequence continues at coordinate 15,780,807 of NW_022436974.1, forward strand.
GTGAAAAGATAGCTTATGGAATTTCTTGGCCATTATAAATATTTTTCTTTTGTTGTGAATGAGGTAGGAATCCAGGTTTTGAGAACAGTAATAGGATCTGACTTATCTTTAAAATGATCATCTCTGCATTATATGTTTAGAATTGACTGAGAGGATGCAAGGAAGAAAATGGAGGAGAAGAGTTGGGTGTTTTCTGTTATATTCTAGGTGAGAAATAGTTGTGGTTTAGATTAGGGTGTGGCAGAAGTAAGAGTAGTGAAAGTGGTGAGATTCTAGATTTTGAAGATAGGGCCTGTAGTAGTGAGAGTGGTGAGATTCTAGATTTTGAAGATAGGGCCTGTTTTGTGTTGCGATGAAGGAATACCTGAAACTGGGTAATTTATAAAGAAAAGAGGTTTATTTGACTCACAGTTCTGCAGGCTGTGCAAGCCTGGCACCCGCATCTGCTCAGCTTCTGGTGAGGCCTCAGAAAACTTTTAGTAATAGCAGAGGGAAAGAGAAGCTGGCATGTCACATGATAAGAGAGGGAACAAAAGAGAGAAAGGGTAGGTCTCAGACTCTTTTTAACGATCAGATCTTGCAGTAACTCATTACCATAGAAGGGCACCAAACCATTCATGAGGAATTCATCTTCCACTAGGCTCTACCTCCCACAATGGGAATCACATTTCAACATGAGATTTAGTGGGGACAAATATCCAAACTATATCTGAGCCAAGTAGTTTGCTAATGGATTGGATGGCAGTTATAAGAAAAATAGAAGAGTGAAGGAGGAGTCTTTTTTTTTTTTTTCCTTGAGCAGCTAGAGATATGACATTCTTATTTTCAGACATTGAGAAATGCAGGAAAGAAGCATATTTGGGGGGTAGGGTAGAAGATCAAGATATACTAAATAAGTAGTTTGACATAGAAATTTGGGGTACAAGAGTGATATCAAGGACAGATATTTAAATTTGGGAGAAGTCAGAGTATCAGTGATTCTAAAACCATGAGATCTGAAGAAGAAAGAGGTCATCTAATGCACAATAATAGGAAAATTTTTATTAAATCATCTGAAGCTTGATAAAATTCATAATTGAGGTAGTTAACATTATTTTCTTGCCAAATTTTATGCAAAATAGTTTCATTAAAATTTCATTTTGAAACCAGTTAGTTGAATATAGCACTGCTTTTTATCAGCTTTTACCTTTTTTGAATTAAAAAATTAATCTTCCAATTTCTTAAAAATGTCAGTTTCTAGGTAAGAAATTTAGTCTAACTGACTTGAGCTCTAATTTCTGTAAATAGTAACAGAATGTGATTCAGTTTCAAATTTAGAAGAGGTCATGTTATTCAAGCATTTTTAAGTATCTACGTGATTTATTAGCACACATGAATTTAACTTTTAAGCCTTCTGGAATTGATTTATCATGATCATTGCTAATGTGACAGAGATTAGGGCTAGAAGTAGATGACTCTTGAAATCGTTAGAGTTTCTGATTGCAAATAGCAGACCAAAACTATGTAACTTAAATAGAAAAGGGATTTATTGGAGGAATATAAGATAGTTGACAGAAACTGTAGGAGGGCTGAAGCTTAGACTCAGAAAATATGAAACAAGAAACACAAAGCACAGTCAATATTTCTCCATAGGAAGAGTGGGATACTGGCACACTGGCAGCTTGCTATCACCAGTGGCTAGTGGCCACTGCACTACTGGATTCTGACTCCTTAATGCTTATCACTGTGCCTTATACTCTTGATTGTACTATAGTCACCAGGAATTATTTTTGACCACCTCAGTACTCATAATTCACTCTGTGGATGTTAAAAGTCATTGCTTGTTTAATAAATATGTAAATATAGCACTTTACCTTGAAAAGGAACTGAAGTTTGCTTGTAAAAATAGGTGCCATAAATGTAGCTTGTGAGTTATTGTAAAGTGGTAGAAGGAGGGTTGTATTAGGCCATTCTTGCATTGCTACAAGTAAATACCTGAGTCTGGGTGATTTATAACAAAAGAGATTTAATTGGTTCATGGTTCTGCAGTCTACAAGCATGACACCTACATAGTTCAGCTTATGGAGAGGCTTCAGGGAGCTTTTACCCATGGCTGAAGGTGAAATGGGAGCAGGCATGTCACATGGCAAAAGCAGGATCGAGAGCGTGTGGAGAAGGAGAGATGCCACACACTTTTAAATGATCAAGTCTTGTGTGAACACATAGTGAGAGCTCATTTATCACCAAGGGGATAGCCCAGGCCATCATGAGGATCTGCCCCCATGATCCAAATATTTCCAGTAAGTCTCTACCTCCAACATTGAGGATTATAATTTAACATGAGCTTTAGGAAGGATATACAAACTGTATCAAAGGTTATTTGAAATCAGGAACTTTTAATAGCAAATGTGGCCGAAGGTGTCCCTAACACATGCAGTCACTTAGGAAGCTAATAGATGTTTGAGTTGTGTGAATGTGTGAATTTTGTGTATTTATCAGTTACTTGGTTCAAAGGGGTGCAGTTTTCTGCATTCATCTCATGTTTCCTGTAGAGAAAATTGTGGGTGGGCTTCCCAGAAGGAAATCTTGAATAGGGACTTAAATGGGATAAAACTTCTTGGTTATGCAAAGAAAGGTGAATGCATAGGGACAAGGAGGAAAACATAGATATTTGGGCAAATTAAGGAAAGGAAAGAAAACAAACTGTAACAAGCAAAAAATGTGGGAATTTTTTGAATAAACAAAAATCAAATACATTTCAGTTCCCAGAAAGCAAATTTTGTCATTCTTTTTCTTACTGTGTGTCTGGCATATATCCAATAATAATTTTCATTGAGTGCCATCTGCAAGGTCTTGTCGTAGGCTACTTATGTAAACTATTGATAAACCTTGAAACAACAATGTTCAATACTTATTATAATTTTCCATGTGATGAAAACTATAAATCTCTAGATCTCAGAAGCTCAATGAACCCTAAATATAGAAACATTATGAAAATCTACAGCTGGAAAAACGGCAGAGTAATGACTTTTAGAATTTCATCCCTCTGTAAAAGCAATGAAAAAGCCTGGCCAAAACTTTCAGAATCAACTTTTTCAGCACTTTGGAAATTAACCAAAAGCTTGTAGGGTTTAAGGGAGCACTGTGTCAAGAGAAAGAAGCTGAATCTCTGTAAGGACAGTGAGTTTTATGGATTAAAAAAAACTTACCTTAGTCCTATCTTATGTCTTATAGGTCCTATATTATATTTCCATTATCCCTGGAAATAAAACTTGCATTTCTGCTACAGGTATATCTATCTATTAAAACAGATAAGCATTTCTGGTGGCTTCTTGAAAAACCAACTCAAAAGATTTACTTTTATCTCACCTAACCCAGAACTCATCCAATACTACAGTAGTAAACCTAGTACTGGTACATTAGTCAAAAGAGTTTATAAGCAAATATTTTAATTTCTTTCATTAGATGCAATAGATAACAGTTCAGGCAAGTAAAAGACTAACCAAAATTCTTGGGAAGAAAGACTGGGTAATAAGATACTTTGGGGATAAAGGCTTTGAAAAGTTCTGATGTTTTCTTATGAAATTGGGAGACCAAATACATGTGTATGGATGGCTGTGTACATGCTTAGGAAACCTGAGTAAATTTAACCTGAGCAAGTTCAAAGTCACTGTTGGCTGACTTTGAGCCTCTGCAGATCAGAATGTGAAGGCTAAGGCAGAGTTGTAACTTGCATGAATGTTGAAGGTATATCCTGCAGTCAGGAGGATTTTTGGTTTCTAGTGATTAAGGAAATCTCTGTCTTATCATTAGCTGATCACTAAGCAAAGGAAAAAGAAACTTCAGAGGCGACACATGACAAAGAATACAAAAAACTTTAAAAAATTAGTTCAGAGAAGATCACTAAACAAATAAAAATGACTGAACATCCTGAAACAACAAATCCCAGGGAAGGGTGAGAGAATCTCACTTCTCAAGTTGTCACATTATATTTTAAGTGACCAGTTTTTAACAGAATATATAAGGCATGCAAAGAATCAAGAAAACATGGCCCATGCACAGGAGACAAAGCAATCAATATAAACTGTCCCTAGGTAGCCTGGAGATTGGACTAACTAGGCAAAGATTTTAATTCAGTTGTTTTAAATATGTTTAAAGATTAAATGAAACCATGTTTAAAAAACTAAAAAAAAAATGAAAGCAATATTTCACAAAATAAAGAATATCAATAAGAATATTAAAATTTATTAAAAGAAGTCAAACAGGAATTCTAGAGTTGAAAAGTACAATCATTAATGAAATGTTTACTGAAGAGGCTCAACAGCAGATCTGAACAGGTAGGAGAAAAAAATTCAGCGAATGGAAGATAAGTCAATTGAGATTATGCAAGTTGAGGAACAGAGAGGAAAAAAATGAAAAAGAGTGAACAGTTCCCTAGAGACCTGTGAGACACCATTAAGTGTACCGACATACACATAATGGAAGTATAAGGAGAGAAATAGATAGAAAAGTATTTGAAGAAATAATTATTGAAAACTTATGAAATTTGATGCGAACCATTAACTTACACTTCCAGGAAGCTCAACATATCCCAAGTAGAGTAAACTCAAAGAGATCCACACACCATAATCAAACTGATAAAAGCCAAAGCCAGGCGGGGTGTGGTAGCTCACACCTGTAACCTCAGCACTTTGGGAGGCCGAGGTGGGTGAATCACGAGGTCAGGAGTTCGATACCAGCCTGGCCAACATGGTAAAATCCTCTACAACTCTAAAAACCATCTCTACTAAACATACAAAAAAATCAGCTGGGCGTAGTGGTGGGTGCCTGTAATCCCAGCTACTCAGGAGGTTGAGGCAGGAGAATCGCTTGAACCCTGGAGTTGGTGGTTGCAGTGAGCCAAGATCGCACCACTGTACTCCAGCCCAGGCAACAGAGTGAGACCTTGTCTCCAAAAAAAAAAAAAAAAAAAAAGAGAAGCAACTCATTAGTACAGGAGAGTCTAGTAGGATTATCAGTTGATTTCTTTTTTTTTTTTCTTTTTTTTGAGACTGAGTTTCGCTCTTGTTACCCAGCCTGGAGTGCAATGGCGCGATCTCGGCTCGCCGCAACCTCCGCCTCCTGGGTTCAGGCAATTCTCCTGCCTCAGCCTCCTGAGTAGCTGGGATTACAGGCATGCCACCCCCATGCGCAGCTAATTTTTTGTATTTTTAGTAGAGACAGGGTTTCACCATGTTGACGAGGATGGTCTCAAGCTCTTGACCTCATGATCCTCCCGCCCCGGCCTCCCAAATTGCTGGGATTACAGATGTGAGCCACCGCGCCCGGCCATCAGTTGATTTCTTATTAGAAATAGTGACACAGTACAACACTGTAAACCAAGTACGCCTAACAGACATCTATAGAATGATCCACCAGTAACAGCAGAATCCATATTTTTCTCAAATGCATATGGAATATTCTTGAGGATATTGAGGATAGACCATAGATTTTACCACAAAATAAGTCTCAGTGAATTTTTTTTCAGATCTTCCAAGTATTGACATATTTTATTATATAATATTAGATAACCACATTCACTAATATCATCATCCATCTGATCTGTATTAGAAAACTATCAAGCTTACAGTGGGGGATACAAGTTTTTCAAAATTCAGTTTTTTAAAAAAGCATTTTAATTTTTATTTTAGATACAGGAGGTATATATGTAGGTTTGTTACATAGATATATTGTACCTGGGTAGTGAGCATAGTAACTGCGAGGTTGTTTTTCAACCCATGCCCAACTCCTTACCTCCCCCTCTTCCCTCTAATAGTCTGCAGTGTCTGTTGTCCCTTTGTTTATGTTCATCTGTGCTCAATGTTCAGCTCCCACTTGTAAGTGAGAACTCGCGTTATTTGGATTTCTGTGTCTGAGTTAATTTGCTTAGAATGATGATCTCCAGCTCCATCTATGTTGCTGCAAAGGACATGATTTTATTCTTTTTTAATGACTGTGTAGTACTCCATTGTGTGTACCACATTTGCTTTATCCAGTCAACCACTGATGGGCATCTAGGTTGACTCCACATCTTTGCTGTTGTAAGTAGTGCCATCATGAATGTGAGTGCATGTGTCTTTTTGGTATAATGATCTATTTTTGGGGGGTTATATACCCAGTAATGGGATTGTTGGGCCAAATGTGCTTCTGAGTTCTTTGAGAAATCTCCAAAGTGCTTTCCACAGTGGCTGAACTAATTTACAATCAGTATATAAGCATTCCTATTAACAGCACATAAGCTTTCCCTTTTCTGCAGCTTCACCAGCATCTGTTGTTTTTTGACTTTTTAGTAATAGCCATTCTGACTCAAGTAAAATGGTAACTCATTGTGGTTTTAATTTCCATGTCTCTGAGGATTAATGATAATGAGCATTTTTTCATATTTGAAAGGTTGAAGAGCATACTTTCTCACAACGAAATGAAATTGAAACTCAATAAGGAAATTTGGAAAAATCGCAAATATGTTGAAATTAAACAATACACTTTTAAAAAATTTATTTATTTATTTATTTTTGAGATGGGTCATGCTCTGTTGCCCAGTCTGGCATGCAGGGGTGCAATCTCAGCTCACTGCAGCCTCTGCCTCCCAAGGTTCCAGTGATTCTCCTGCCTCAGCCTCCTGGGTAGCTGAGATTACAGGGGCTTGCCACCATGCTCTGCTGTTTGTATTTTTAGTAGTGATGGGGTTTTACCATGTTAGCCAGGCTGGTGTGGAACTCCTGACCTCAGTTGATCTGCCCACCTCAGCCTCCCAAAGTGCTGGGATTATAGGCATAAGCCACTATGCCCGACCTAAACAATACACTTTTAAATTACCGCTGGTTTAAAGAAGAATTTATGAGTGAAATTAGAAAATACTTTAAGATGAATGAAGAAAAAACAGAACAACATACCAAACTTACACAGTTAAAGCAGTGCTCAGAGGGCAACATGTAGCTGTAAATACTTACAGTAGAAAGAAGAGGCCAGGTACAGTGGCTCACGCCTGTAATCCCAGCACTTTAGGAAGCTGAGGTGGGCGGATCACCTGAGGTCAGGAGTCTGAGACCCTGGCCAACATGGCAAAACCCTGTCTCTACTAAAAATACGAAAATTAGCCAGGTGTTGTGGCAGGTGCCTGTAATCCCAGCTACTCAGGAGGCTGAGGCAGGAGAATCATTTGAACTCAGGAGGCAGAGGTTGCAGTGAACTGAGATTGTGCCACCGCACTCCAGCCTAGGCAACAAGAGCAAAACTCCATCTCAAAAAACAAAACAAAACAAAACAAATTTAGTAGTACATTAAAAGAATTACACTATGAGCAATTGAGATTTATTCCAAGAATGAAAAGATGGTTTAAAATGTGAAAACCAGTGGCTGTAATACACCGTATTTATAAAATGAAGTAAAAAATTTAACTGATTGTCTCAATGGATACAGAAAAAGCATTTGACAAAATCTAACACACTTTCATAATATATGCATTCAAAAAACTTGGACTAAAAAGAAACTTCCTCAGCCTGCAAAAGGGAAGCTACAAAAAACCCACAGTTAACATCATACTTAATGGTGAGAGATAGAAAGCTTTCCTCCTAAGATTGATAAGATGAGGACGTTTGCTCTTGCCACTCCTATTAAACATTGTACTGGAAATTCTAGCTAGGGGAATAGGAAAACTCTTTCCAAAAAAATTGGAAAGGAAGGAGTAAAAATATATTCCCAGATTAGATGATTTTATATTTAGAAAACTCCAAAGAATCTCCAAAAAAACCTATTAGAGCTAATAAACAAGCTGGGCAAGATTATAGAATACAAAAGCGTGCACAAAAGTTAGTTTTACATTAGCCATAAACAATCCAAAATTGTTCATTTACAATAGCATCAAAAATAATACAATACTTAGGAATAAATTCAACCAGGGAAGTGAAAGACTTGTGCACTGAAAACTTTAAAACATTCCTGAAATAAATGAAAAAGACCTAAATAAACAGGCATTTTATGTTCATGTGTTGGAAGACTTAATATGGTTGTCAGTATTTCCTATATCGATATACAGATTCAGTATATCCTTATCAAAATAACAATAGTTGTTTTTTCCAGAACTGAAAAAGCTGGTTCTATAATTCATACAAAATTATGAGGCCTTCTCAAATAACTAAAACAATCTTGGAAAGAAAGAACAAAGTTGGAGCACTCACATTTCCTAATTTCAAAAATTATTACAAGGCTATAGTAATAAAGACAGTGTGGCACTAGCATAAAGATAGACACATAAATCAATGGAATAGAATTGAGAGTCTTGAAATAAAACAATACATCTGTGGTCACTTGATTTTCAACAAGAGTGACAAGACCCATTCAAGGGGGAAAGAAAAGTGTTTTCAATAAACAGTGCCAGGACATATAGCTAGTTCCATGAAAAATAATGAATTTGGGTCCTTACTTCACATTATATAACAAAATTAACTCAAAGTGGATTATAGACCGCAATATAAGAACTAAAACTTTAAAATTCTTGGAAACACAGATGTAGATCTTGGCAATGGATCAAATGCTAGTGTTCCCCACAAAATTCATATTTTGAAATCCTAACCCCCAAAGTGATGGTATTTGGAGGTGGAGTCTCTGGGAGTTAGTTTGGTTGTAAGGATGGAATCCTCATGAATGGCACCATGGGAGCTCTCTTGCCCTCTTTCTGCCATATGAGTATATAATGAGAATTCAGCAGTCTGCAACCCTGAAGAAGGCCCTCATCAGAACCTGACCATGATGGCACTCCGCTGTCAGAATTCCGACCTCCAGAATTATGAGAAATAAATGTTTGTTGTTTAAGACACCAAGTTGATGGTATTCTGTTATAGCAGCCCAAATTGACTAGGACAATCTTCATGACTTTGGATAAAGTCATGAAGGCAATGATTTCTTAACTATGACACCAGAAGCAGAAGCAGGAAGAGAAAGAAGAGATAAGTTGGACTTCAACATTTGTGCTTCAAAGGAAAGTGAAAAGACAGCCCACACAGTGGTAGAAAATACTTGCAAATCTTGCATCTGATAAGGGTCTAGTATTCAGGATATGTAAAGAACTCTATGGATTAACATAAAAAAGACAATCCAATTAAAAATTGGCAAATTTTTGAAAAGGCATTCTTCCTAAAAAGATATACAAATGACCCATAGGCACATGTAAAGATGCCCAACATTATTAGTCATTAGGGAAATGTGAATCAGAAGCACAAAGTGATATCACTTCATACCCACTTGGATGGCTATAATAAAAACAAATGGAAAATAATCGTTGTTGGTGAGCATGGTAAAAATTGGAAACCTGATACATTGCTGGAGGGAATGTAAAATGTAGCTGCTGTGAAAAACTATGTGGCTGTTTCTCAAAAAGTTAAATATAGAGTTACCATGTGATCCAGTAATTCTACATCATGGTATATACCCAAGAGAATTGAAAATATATATTTACACAAAGATGTGTAAACTAATGTTCATAGCAGCAATATTCATAGAAGTTAAAAAGTATAAAAAACCCAAATGTCCGTCAACTGATGAATGGATAAAGAAAATGTAGTATATTCACAGTGGAGTACTATTTGACTATAAAAAGAAATGAAGTGTCCAACCCAAATGCCCAATGATGATAGAATGGACAGGGAAAATGTGGCACATGTACACCATGGAATACTATGCAACCATAAAAAACAATGAGTTCGTGTCCTTTTTAGGGACATGGATGAACCTGTAAACCATCATTCTCAGCAAACTGACACAAGAACAGAAAATCAAACATTGCGTGTTCTCACTCATAGGCAGGTGTTGAACAACAAGAACACGTTGACACAGGGAGGGGAACATTACACACTGGGGTCTGTGAGGGGGAATGGTGGGGGGTAGGGAGTTGGGGAGGGATAGCATGGGGAGAAATGTCAGATATAGGGGATGGGGAGGAAGGCAGCAAACCACATTGCCGTGTATGTACCTATGCAACAATCTTGCATGTTCTTCACATGTTCCCTAAAACCTAAAACACCATAAAATAAAAAAAAAAGGAATGAAGTGCTGATACATGCTACAATATAGCTAAAACTTGAAAACATTATGCTAAGTGAAAGAACCAGTCTCTAAAGGTCACTCATATTTTGTATGATTCCAGTTGAAATGTCTACTATAGGAGAATCTATAGAGACAGAAAGTAGATTAGTGTTTGCCAGAGGCCAAGGGTACAGGGTGTTGGGGACTGACTACTTAATGAGTATGGGGTTGATGAAAATGTTCTGGAACTTGGAATTAGATAGTGATAATGGTTGTTCAATATTGTGAATATAATTAAAAAATCACTAAATCGTATACTTCAAAGTGATTAAAATGACAAATTTAATTTTACGTGAATTTTATCTCAACTCCTATACCCACAGCTTACATTTATACTTAATCATGAAATATTGAAAGCTTTTCCCCTAAGACAAAGATGAACACTCTCAACACTTCTCATCACTGGTTAGAGAACCTAACCAGTGTAGTAAGGGAAGAAAAAGAAATAAAAAAAATACAGATTGTAAAGAAAGAAGTAAAACTGTTTAATACATAGGTCACATAATTAGTTTTGTAGAAAATCCTATGGAATCTACAAAAATGCTCATAAAACTTGAGAGTTTAGAAACATCACAAGATACACTATCAATAAACAGAAATCAATTGTTTTATATACTAGTGATAACAGAAATTAAAGTAAAAAATACAGTACAATTTGCCACACATCAAAATATGAAGTATTTAGGGAACAATTTAAAAAATTCAAGATGTGTTCACAGCAAACTGTAAAACTTTGCTATCAGAAATTAAATAAGGCCTGAATAAATGGAAAGATATTTTTTGTTCATTGCTTGGAAAATTCAACATTGTTAAGATGCTAGTTCTCCCCAAATTATTCTATAAATTCGGTGCAATCTCAATCAAATTCTCTGCTTTTTAAGAAATTGGCAAGTTGATTCTAAAATTTATAGAAATGCCAAAAACCTAGAATAATGAAAGCAATTTTGAAAAAGGAGAAGTTGGACAAGTACCAAAATTTGAGACTTGTTATAAAGCTAAAATAATCCAGAAAATGTGATATTGACATAGGCTACATGTATGGATCAATAAAACAGCACTGAAAGTCTAAAAATAGATTCAATATATACAGTGAATTGATTTTTGACAAAAGTGGCAAAATAGTAGGGAAGATGCTGGTCTTTTCAACAACTGATGCTAGAACACTGAGTTTTAGCACCACTAGAACTAAAATGTGGAGAAAGTGAACTTTGGGCATATCATGCTGAAAATTAACTCAAAACGGATCACAGACCTAAGCACAAGAACTGAAAATATAAAACCTCCAGAAGAAAACATAGGAAAAAATCCTTGCAACCGTGGAATGAGCAAAGATTTTTCAGGGCCCCCAATGCATGAAGAAAAATGTAGAAAATGAACTTTACCAAAGTTAAAAACTTCCGCCTTTTAAAAGACACCATCAAGAAAATGAAAAGAGAAGCCAGGGAGTGGGAGGAAATATTTGCAATGCATACATCTGACAAATGATTTGTATTGTGAAGAAGTCTTAGAACTATAGAATAAGAAGACAAACCATCGAATAGTGGAAAAAACATTTTGAAAACAAGATATTCTAATGGCAAGTAAGCACTTTACAATGTGTTTACCATCTTTAGATATTAATAAAATGCAAATTAAAGCCACAGTGAGATACTACTAGATAAATTTAGATAGCTGAAAATTTAAAAAGCTTGTAATACAAAATGTTGGCAGGAACTCATACATTTCTGGTGGGTATGTAGAATGGTACAACCACTTTGAAAGACAATTTGTTCATTTTTAAAAAAGTTAAACTTACTATGTAAACCTACCACTCCACTTGTATATGTTTACCTAAGGGAAATGAAAATATTTGATCACACAAAGCATTGTGTAAGAATGTTTATAGCAGCATTATTCGTCGTAGCCCCAAATATTCAGTAGACTGAATCCCAAATGTCCATTGGTAGGTGAACAGATAAACCAGTTTTGGCATATCCATGTAGTGGAATATTATCCAACAATAAAAAGGAATGAAATACATTAAACTACATGACATGCAACAACATAAATCAATCCTAAAACTATTATGCTGAAGAAAATAAGCCAGATATGAAAGAGTACGTACTATATGATTCCATTTATATGGAATTCTACTTAAAAGTCTAATATATCTTGACAGAAAGCAGATAGTGGTTGCCTAAGGTTTAGAGTCCAGGGGTGGGAGGACCAATTGGCTGGGTAGTGGCACAAAGGACCTTTTTCTTTTTATCCATTCATTTACTAATGGACATTTGGGGTCCAGTTTGAGGCTACTATGAAAAAACTATAAATATTTCTGTACATCTTTTGGAGTTATGGAAATTCTCTGTATCTTGATGTGTTGGTTATGTGAGTATAGACATTTGTCAAAATGCATCAAACTGTAAACTTAAAATGGAAGCATCTTATTTTATATAAATTATACCTGAATAAAATTGATTAAAAAAATCTCACTGAGGCTAAAGGAGGGAAATCTGCTTGCTCAAGTTACATAGCTAGTAAGCGACAGAGAATGGGATAAACTCATGCCTATCTGACTTTGTGTCTATCCTCTTTCCATTATGGCATGCAGCCTTTTCATACCCACAACAGGTGCTCAGTCAATATTGAATTGAGTATAAATGTGACTAGAGGGATTAAAGGCTTTAAAGGTAAGCCGAGGAATATATATTTAATCCTGAAGTTATCATACATTGGAAGAACTGGAAAAATAAACTTAGGCACTCCCTTCTCTATGTTTGCATTGTGTCTTCAGCTTAATGCTATTATTTTAATTTTTAAAAATTATAATTATATACTAACAGACTGCAATTTCTTTAAAGGAAGGAGCTTCCTCTAATTCACTGTTTGTCTTTAGCTCTGATTGGCACACAAAAGGGCTGAACAAATTGGAGCGAATGAATGAATGAATGGGAAGTCCATGATAGGGCTTTAGGGAATATTTATTGTTTGATGAAAGGCATGAGACAAGGCCATTTTTGAATTGGAGAAAAGCAATTCTAAAATAAACAATAGAGGACTAGACTGTGAGCATGGTATAATGAAAACATAAGCTTCTGGATTAGATCCTGGCTTTGCCACTTATTAACTGTGTGATTTGGGGCAATTCACTTACCTCTCAGAAGTCTGTAGTTTTTAATATGCAAATTGAAGGTACTAATACTTGAGTTGGTTTTCAGGATAAATGAAATAAATATATATAAGAAGAGTGTAGCATATTTTCTGGCTAAAATCAAGTTGTCAATTCAAATGGTAAAAATTTCCCTTCTCTCATTTTCTCTTCTCACTGGTATCTAAGGAATTCTTAACTCCAAATTAAATAATAATTTAAAACTTGTTCTTTTCAGATTTACAAGGACTCTAGGGTGAAAATTGTTCTAAGTCATTTAAAAGTTGCCTGGATCAACCTTATTTTCACCCACCTTATTTTCACTCATGACTCTTATGCTTGACTCTAAAAGTGACAGTAGAATTAACTCCAGGTGGGCATTCTTGCTTTGTAACCAGAAACCTATGGTGACATTTTCTGGTGGTACAGTTCCTTTTTCAAGAAAAAGTATGATACTGCTTTTTTGAAAGGTAGAAAACATAGCTCTGTGGTTAAGTATATTGGCCACTAACTCACCTTGCAGATAAGTAGTTTACTGGCTGTGTAACCTTGCACCTTTACTCAATTTCTCTGAGCCTCACTTTCTGCATCTGTAAAATGGAGCGAACAATTAATATATAAAAAGATTTTCATAATGATTGAGATTTTAAATGTGAATGTTTAGCATAGTAACTAGCATATTATAAGTGCTAGGTCAAATTGTTGCCATAAGCCTCATTATCAAATTATTCAGGAGAGAAATTTCAATGAGAAGACTTATAGATTTAAGAGAACTGTACCAGTTTGTGATTAGAACAGCTGCAAGATTTATAGCATAACGAAGTTAGTATGCAATGTCTTCTTCTTCTTGTGTGTGTGTGTGTGTGTGAATGTGAATGTCTTCTATCACTATAGAACCATGTTGGTTAAAACTTCTTATGAGGTTTATTTGATAAGTCTTCTTTTATGCTTTATCTTTTTGAATACTTGGTTATTGCAGAATATGCTTCTTGCCTTTATTATATTATGACTTTAGATTTTTAAGTGCTAATGAAAGGGAAATTTTGAAAACTAGTGAACAGTGGCTTAAACCTTAATTTGAAAATCATGCATGTAGTTTCTCTTTTGTAATATTGGCAGGAATTGCCGGGTTTTTGAAATATTTTTGTCACTCTCAGTTAAGGTAAAGAAAAATGAAAGTTTGTACAGCTCTTTTTTTTTTTTTTTTTTTTTTTTTTTTTTTTTTGATACAAAGTCTTGCTCTGTCACCTAGACTGGAATACACTGGCATGATCATAGCTCACTGCAACCTTGAACTCCTGGGCTCAAGGGATTCTTCTGACTCAACCACCATGCCTGGCTAATTATATTTATTTTGTGGAAATGGAGTCTCAGTATGTTTTTCAGGCTGGTTTAAAACTCCTGCCCCTAAGTGATTGTCTTGCCTCATCCTTCCAAACTGCTGGGGTTACAGGCATGAGCCACCTTGCTGACCTTACACAGCTCACGGCATTTATTTTTATTTTTATTTTTTTGAGATAGAATCTTACTCTGTCATCTAGGCTGGAGTGCAGTGGTGTGATCACAGCTAACTGCAGCCTTGACCTCTTAGGCTCAAACAATTCTTTCACCTCAACCCCCTGAATGACTGGGATTACAGGCACATGCCACCACACCTGGCTAATTTTTAAACTTTTTGTAGAGATGATGTCTCACTATGTTGCCTCAGCTGCTCTCAAACTCGTGGGCTCAAATGATCCTCCTGCCTCAGCCTCCTAAAGTGCTGGGATTACAGGCATGAGCCACTGTGCCTAGCCAGCTCATGGCGTTTTTAAAAAGACAGATTTATAGAAGTTTAATTTACATATTATAAAATTAATCCATTATAAGTGTACCATTCAACAATTTTTAGTAAATTTACAAAGTTGTGAAATTGTTACCACAATCTGGTTTTAGAACATTCCCATCATCGTAAAAAATCCTCACTTCCAGCCCCAGCCCACAACTGATCTGCTTTCTGTCTGTATAAATTTGCCCTTTCTGAACATTTCATATAAATTGAATCTTACAATATGTTATCTTTCATGTCTAGTTTCTTTCACCTACCATAAGGTTTTTGAGGTTCATCCATGTTGTGGCCTAAATTAGTTTATTTCTTTTTATTGCTAAATAATATTCCATAATATATATATATATCACATTTAAGTTTATTCCCCCAGTTGATGGACATTTGGGTTGTTTCCAGTTTTTAAATATATATAATGTTGCTGTAGACATTTGTATAAATGTCTTGGTTTAGACAGATATATTCATTTGTCTTTGGTAGATTCCTAGATGGGAAATTGTCAGGTTATATGGTAAGTTTATGTTCAATTTTTTCAAAAACTGCCAAATTGTTTTTCATGTCAGTGTCATTTTATATTCCCATTAGCAATGTATGATGTAATTTCTCCATATCTTTGCCAACACTTAGTATCGTCTATCTTTCTGATTCTAGATATTCTAGGGAATGTGTAGCGGTATCTTATTGTGGTTTTAGTTTATTTATAAGAAATAATTGGTTTTCTCAGAGGTTATGTTACTACTTGTTCATAACATCCTATCAATAATTTTATCCCTTATTTTCTTGAATGTTCTACTTCATCCCACTTTTGATATTAGGATTGGGTGCTGATTAAAACACTTTACAGCAGGGATGTCTCTATCTATCTATCTATCTATCCATCCATCCATCCATCTGTCCGTCCATCCGTCCGTCTATCTTCTAACTAATCACTCTCTTTCTCTCTCTCTGTCTCTCCCCGTGTGTGTGTGTGTGTGTGTGTGTGTGTGTGTGTGTGTATGTGTGTGTGTATTTTAGATTTTGAGATTTAAGATACCTTGGTTTTTTGTTGTTGATTTTCTCCATGAACAGCAACTTCAGTGCTTAAATTTTTTTTTGTATGTTATTTATCTGTCTTTTGAATTTTCATCATGTCAAACTTACTTTTTTTGAGAAATTTTTTTAGGTTAACAAAAGTCTTCTGTTAGGACATTAATATTTACAAATTCTTTAATGATTTAAAAGGAGGCACATATACAAATTAATGGGTTTGAAGTGAGATACTGTTTTAGCTTTGCTAAAATTGTTGCTTCAACGATTTTGAACAAAATGGATTATTTTGGGAACCCTGTATTGCATTTTAACAATTCATTTCATAACATCACCACTATATATTTCTAAATTGAATTTCAGGGCTTCTCGCAGCTTATATACTATAGGGGCTTCTTTCCATTAGTTATAAAATTTAGTTTTATCTTCTCATTTAAAAAAAGTTTTTAACTTTTACTTTAGATTCAGGTGGTACATATGCAGGTTTTTTTTTTTTTTTTAACCTGAGTATATTGTGTGATGCTGAGGTTTGAGGTATGATTTATCCCATTACCCCGGAACTAAACATAGTACCCAACAGTTTTCAACCCTTGCCCCACTCCCTACCTCCCCACAGGAATCTCTAATGTCTATTGTTGCCATCTTTATACCCATGAGTATCCAGTATTCAGCTTCCATGTGTAAGTGAGAACATGGGCTATTTGGTTTTCTGCTCCTGTATTTATTTGCTTAAGATAATGGCCTTCAGCTTCATCCATGTTACTGTAAAGGACATGATTTCATTCTTTTTCATGGCTGCATAGTATTCCATGGTATATATGGACCACATTTTCTTTATCCAGTCCACTTTTAATGGGCACCTATGTTGATTCTGTGTCTTTGCTATTGTAAATAGTGCTGCAATGAACATATGAATGCAGGTATCTTTTTGGTATAAAAATTTATTTTCTTTTGGAGATATACTCAGTAATGGGATTGCTGGGTTAAATGGTGGTTCTGTTTTAAGTTCTTTGAGAAATCTCCAAACTGCCAAACTAAACTGCATTCCCATAAACAGTGTATAAGGATTCCCTTTTAGACACAGTCTTGCCAATATCTGTTGCCTTTTGACTTTTTAATAATAGCCATTCTGACTGGTGTGAGATGATATCTCTTGTGGTTTTGATTTGCATTTCTCTGATCATTAGTGACATTGAGCATTTTTCATATGTTTGTTGGCCACTTGTATGTCTTCTTTTGAGAAGTGTCTGTTTATGTTTTTTTGCCTGTTTCTTAATGGGATTGTTGGTTTTTTGTTCATTGAATTGAGTTCCTTATAGATTCAGGGTGTTAGGCCTTTGTTGGATGCATAGTTTGCAAGTATTTTCTTCCATTTTGTAGGTTATCTGTTTACTCTTTTGGTAGTTCTTTTGCTGTGCAGAAGCTCCTTGGCTTAATTTGGTCCCTCTTGTCTGTTTTGTTTTTGTTGCAATTACTTTTGAGGACTTAGTCATAAATTCTTACCCAAGGCCAATGTCTAGCATGGTGTTTCCTAGGTTTTCTTTTAGGATTCTTATCTAGTTTGAAGTCTTACATTTAAATCTTTAATTCATCTTTAGTTAATTTTTGTATATGGTGAAAGATAGGGGTCTAGGCTTATTCTTCTGCATGTAGCTAGCCAGCTATGCCAGCACTATTTATTGAATAGGGAGTCCTTTCTCCATTGCTTGTTTTTGATGACTTTGTCAAAGATCAGATGGCTGTAGGTGTGTGGCTTTATTTCTGAGTTTTCTATTCTGTTCCAGTGGCTGTCTGTGTGTGTGTTTTTCTATCATTAACATTGTGTTTTGGTAGTGTAGCTTTATGGTATAGTTTTAAGTTGGGTAATGTGATGCCTCTGGCATTGTTCTTTTTGCTTAGGGTTGCATCGGCTGTTCAGGCACTTTTTTGGTTCTGAATGATTTTAGAATGGTTTTTTCCTAATTATGTGAAAACTAATGTTGGTAGTTTGATGGGAATGGTATTGAATCTGCATATTTCTTTGGGCATTATGGCCATATTGATGATATTGATTTTTTCATCCATGAGCAGGAATGTTTTTCCTTTTATTTGTGTCATCAGTAATTTTCTTTAGCAGTGTTTTGTAGTTTTCCTTTCAGAGATTTTTCACCACTTTGGTTAGATGTAGTCCTAGGTATTTTGTTTGTGTGTGTGTGGCTATTGTAAAGGGGATTGAGTTCTTGATTCCTTTCTCAGCTTTGTTATTATTATTAGTATCCTCAGCATGGAAATGCTACAGATTTTTGTAAATTGATTTTGTATCCAGAAACTTTTATGAAGTTGTTTATCAGTTCCCGGAGCTTTATGGTAGAGTCTGTAGAGTTTTCTAGGTATGGAATCATATGACTAGTGAAGAGAGATAGTTTGATTACTTTTCCCGTTTGAATGCATTTTATTTCTTCCTCTTGCCTGATTGCTCTGGCTAGGACTTCCTCAAACATACTTTTCAAGGGACAAATATCACAGAAATTAAATGATCTAATGAAATATATTTTTTCATCTCTATATTTAGATAACTAGAAGAGAGAATGAACTTTGTAGCAGGGCTTTGATTGAAGTTAGTCATTGAAAGAAAAATTCTGTAGGCTCAACTGTGAGATTGGGAGGCATGTTGCTGTTATCGTCATTCTGATTCCCTGGTGAACATAGATGGGCTTAAAAATATTTTCTGAGTTGTTAAATATGATCAGATGTCCAGTTTGTTACATCTGCTGCCACATCTGTGCTTAGATTCTCTTAGACTTTTGGATTTTAGGAAAATGATCTTAAAAAATTAGTTATATAAAAGTAATACAAATCTCTATTAATCTGAAGAAATGCTTTACAGTCAAAGGCTTTGTGAAATACTTAAAAAATTAAATTAATTTTCAAACTCTGAAAGAATACATGCAAACTAATAATCAACTTGAAATAAAGGGTATTCGATTAGGAAAGGAGGAAGTCAAAATGTCTCTATTTGCAGACAACATGATGGTATATTTAGAAGACCCCATTGTCACAGCCCAAAATCTCATGAAACTGATAAGCAACTTCAGCAAAGTCTCAGGATACAAAATCAGCGTACAAAAATCACAAGCATTCCTATACACCAATAACAGACTAACAGAGAGCCAAATCATGAGCAAACTCCCATTCACAGTTGCTACAAAGAGAATAAAATACCTAGGAATGCAACTAACAAAGGATGTAAATGTCCTCTTCAAGGAGAACTACAAACCACTGCTCAAGAAATTAAGAGAGGACACAAACAGATGGAAAAATATTCCATGCTTATGTTTGGGAAGAATCAACATTGTGAAAATGGCCATACTGCCAAAAGTAATTTATAGAGTCAACACTATCCCCATCAATCTACCTATGACCCTCTTCACAGAACTGGAAGAAACCACCTTAAACTTCATATGGAACCCAAGGATAGCCTGCATAGCCAAGACAATCCTAAGGAAAAAGAGCAAAGCTGGAGGCATCATGCTACCTGACTTCAAACTATACTACAAAGCTACAGTAACCAAAACAGCATGGTACTGGTACCAAAACAGAGATATAGACCAATGGAACAGAACGGAGGCCTTGGAGGCAATGCCACACATCTACAACCACCTGATCTTTGACAAACCTGACAAAAACAAGCAATGGGGAAATGATTCCCTGTTTAATAAATAGTGTTGGGAAAACTGGCTAGCCATGTGCAGAAAGCAGAAACTGGATCCCTTCCAGACACCTTACACTAAAATTAACTCCAGAGGGATTAAAGACTTAAACACAAGACCTAAAACCAGGAAAACCGTAGAAGAAAACCTAGGCTAAGCCATTCAGGATATAGGCATAGGCAAGAACTTCATGACTAAAACATCAGAAGCATTGGCAACAAAAGCCAAAATAGACAAATGGGATCTAATTAAACTCCAGAGCTTCTGTACAGCAAAAGAAACAATAATTTGAGTGGACCAGCAACCAACAGAATGGGAAAAAATTTTTACAATCTACCCATCTGACAAAGGGCTAATATCCAGAATCTACAAAGAACTAAAACAGATTTAAAAGAAAAAAACAAACCCATTCAAAAATGGGCAAAGAATATGAACAGACACTTTACAAAAGAGGAGATATACGAGGCCAACAAACATATGATAAAATGCTTGGCATCACTGGTCATTAGAGAAGTGCAAATCAAAGCCACATTGAGATACCATCTCACATCAGTTAGAATGGCAATCATTAAGAAATCTAGAGACAATAGATGCTGGAGAGGATGTGGAGAAATAGGAACACTTTTACACTGTTGGTGGGAGTGTCATTTAGTTCAACCATTGTAAAAGACAGTGTGGTGATTCATCAAGGACCTAGAAATAGGAATTCCGTTTGACCCAGCAATCCCATTACTGGATATGTATCCAAAGTATTATAAATCATTCTATTATAAAGACACATGTACATGTATGTTCATTGCAGCAGTGTTTACATTAGCAAAGACCTGGAACCAACCCAAATGCCCATCGAAGATAAACTGGACAAGGAAAATGTGGCACATATACACCATGGAATACTATGCAGCCATAAAAAAACATGAGTTTGTGTTCTTCATAGGGACATGGATCAATCTGGAAACCATCATTCTCAGCAAACTGACATAAGAACAGAAAATCAAACACTGTATGTTCTCACTCATAGGTAGGTGATGAACAATGAGAACACATGGACACAGGGAGAGGAGCATCACACACTGGGGTCTGTTGGGGGGTGCTAGGGGAGGGACAGTGAGGGGTCGGAGGGATAACATGGGGAGAAATGTCAGATATAGATGATGGGGAATGGAGGCAGAAAACCACATTGCCATGTATATGCCTATGCAACAATCCTGCATGATCTGCACATGTACCCCAGAACCTAACGTACAATAAAAAATAAAATGAAATAAAAAAAGAAAATGTTTGATATAATACTTTTATGATAGCCTTGAATATTTCCAAGGAAAATTAGAAATTATGAAGAAATCATATAATCCTGTTTAAAAGTAATTATAATCGATTGCAGTGTCTTTCAAAGTGAATTGTAGGTTTCTAGAGTCAGTGGGTGAACATTAACAGGGGAGAGAGGGTACTAAACCAGTGAGGTGCTTAGGCACTCCATCCAAATTTCAAATGAATTAGATTACATAATGAAAATTCATGTAACTGTAATAGTAAACACATAATGAATAGACTTTTTGTATTTGATTCCTAGAACATTGTGTGGGATAACCATATAATGTCCATTTCAACAATATCTTAATGTAAACCTCATCTTTATGTTGTAGAAGTGGAGGAAAAGCCTCCCTTCCCCCCTCTGTAAAGGCTTACTGAAATGATTGCCAATAGATCAATAGAAAAAAGGCTTACAAGTTTATTCATGTATACATGGACAGGGAAGTTCCCATAGATGTGAAACTCAGATGGTTGAGGCTCAAATACCTTCTTCCTGGGTGGGGGGAGGTGTGGGTGGGGGGAGAAATGGGAGGTGTAGACAATTGTGATGGAATAGGTAATAATGTTTAGGGGAAATAAATAAATCCAAAGGACACTGGCCTGGAACAAACTGCCTGTAACCTCTGAGGAAGGTGGCAGAAAAATGAGGGGCCTGTGAACAAAGGTTGTCTTATTATGCAGATAAAGTTCCCTAGATAATCTCTTGGAGTTACTCCAAGGAACAGAAGAAAAGTGTATCTGGGTATGGCGATGACTTTTAGTCTCTTCTCTTCTCCAGTGATTAATTTTTTTCTGGTTGTTCAATGAGATTCCTAAGGAGAGGATCATAAGACAATTGCATTTCTTTTGGAAAGAAGTTTGTTTATTCAGATAAAATTCCAGAGAGTCCTCCTTGCACCTGAAGGTGGGTGGGAAAAAAAAGAAGAAGCTTAGAAAATAAGGCAGCTTCTAAGGCCTTCTGATTTCTTTTAATTAGAAGTGATCAGTGTGCCAAAGCACTGTATGTTGGAGTATCATTCTCTGCACCCAAACAATGTGAAGATCAAAGTTTTATAAAATTATTTTGTGTTAACTCGTTGTTAGTTTCAAGAATTGCTGATTGGATATTTTTGTTAAGAGTCTGATTATATAATACACAAAAATTTGAAGTTATTAATACTATTTTGATATATATACTTAAGAGGATAGGAATTCTATGATTTATTTTTAAAAATACAATCCTGGAATTGGCTTGCTAATATATTTTCAATTTTGGTGTCTCTGTTTGTAAGTTGGATCAGACTATAATTTTTGCATTCTTATGCTGTTCCTGTCTAGTTATTGCATTAAGGTTATATGAGCTTTACAAATAATTCTACTCCCTGGAATATTTTGTATAAGATAAGGGATGTCAGTTGTCTGAACGTGTGGTAAAAGTTTTTTTGTAAAACCATCTGTGCTTGGTGTTTTTTTTTTTTTGTAGATCAATTTTGTGACTTCTGATTCAGTATCTTAAGTGGCTATAGATCTATTTAAGTAGTATATTTCTCTTTAGTCAATTTAAGTAAATAATGTAATTGTCTGATGGGTTCTTCTTGCCCACTGCACAGATAAACCCAATGCACTTGAGACAGTGCTATTGCAATAGAGTTCAATTATCATGAGGCAGCCAAGTAGGAGGACAGGAGTTATTACTCAACTCCATCTTCTAAAAGGCTTAGAGATTAGGTTTTTCAAGGATACTTTGGTGGGCAGGGGGTAGGGGATGGGTGCAGCTGACTGGTTGAAAGTTAAATCATATGTGTGTAGAAAATGACCCTTGTGCATTCTCAGTCTCTGGGTGGGGGCCAAGGGACTCGTTGAGTCATGACTCACAGGTCCAGGTGGAGTCAATCAGTTGCCAGGATGCAAAATTCTGAAAAAAACATCTCAAACACCAACTGTAGGTTCTACAACAGTGATGTTACCTGTAGGAGCAATTGGGGAAGTCACAAATCTTGTGATCTCTGGTGCAATAAACTATCAGAGAAAGGCAAACTGTGTCTACATCTTCACAGAATTCAGCTCCCCCCAATCCTAATCTCATGGGCTTTCATTAGTTTTACAAAGGCAGTTTTTGTCCCTGAGCAAGGAGCGGGTTAGTTTTAGGGAGGGACTATTGTCATCCTCCCTTCAAAGCCAAGCTATGAACTGAATTCTTCCCATGGTTAGCTTGGCCTATACTTAGGAATAAGTGAGAACAGCCGGCTTGTGAGGTGAGATCAAGATGGAGTCAGCCATGTTAGACTTCTTTCACTGTCATAATCTTTGCAAAACCTGTTTCAATTATATTTTTTTTCCCAGGAACTTGTCCAGTCTGTCTGTTTTCAAATTTCTTGGCTTAAATTAGTTCACAATATTCTCTTATGATTTTTAAATATCCATTTATCACTGTTTATTTTTCATTTCTAATATTATTTTTATTTTCTTTAATAATTTTAAGTTCAATACTATCAGAAGTTGATGACTACTATTGTTTTCAAAGATCCCCCCCCACCCAACTTTTTTTGAGATGGAGTTTCACTCTTGTTGTCCAGGCCAGAGTGCAATGGTACAATCTTGGCTCACCGCAACCTCTGCCTTCCAGGTTCAAGTCATTCTCATGCTTCAGCCTCGTGAGTATCTGAGATTACAGGCATGGGTCACCACGCCCAGCTAATTTTGTATTTTTGTAGAGACAGGGTTTCTCCATGTTTGTCAGGCTAGTCTCGAACTCCCAACCTCAGGTAATCCGCCCACTTCGGCCTCCTAAAGTGCTGGGATTACAGGTGCGAACCATTGTACCTGGCTTATTTTTTTTTTATTTTTTATTTTTTTTGCTTTATGTTATTCTTTGTTTTCTATTTTATTAAATTTGATTCCCACTATTATTATTTTTTTCTTCCACTTTCTCTTATTTTACTCTATTGTGTTTTTAAAAACTTCTTCAGTTGAGATCGTGGATAGAAGTTTTCAGTGTTTATTCTTGTCAAATAGATACTTTTTGGCTATAACTTTTCCTGTTAAGTACTACTTTATCTGTAACCCGCATACGTTTATATGTCATGCTGTTACTTTCTTTTTTTAAGAAATTGTACTTTAAGTTCTGGGGTACATGTATAGAGCATGCAGATTTGTTACATAGGTATACACATGCCATGGTGGTTGGCTGCATCCATCACCCCATCATCTACATTAGGGATTTCTCCTAATGCTATCTGTCCCCTAGACCCCCACCTCCCAAAAGTCCCCAGTGTGTGATGTTCCCCTCCCTGTGTCCATGTGTTCTCATTGTTCAACTTCCACTTATGAGTGAGAACATATAGTGTTTGGTTTTCTGTTCTTGTGTTAGCTTTCTGAGAATGATGTTTTCCAGCTTCAATCCATGTCCCTGCAAAGGACATGAACTCATCTTTTTTATGGCTGCATAGTATTCCATCGTATATATGTACAAATTTTCTTTATCCAATCTATCATTCAAAGGCATTTGGGTTGGTTCCATGTCTTTGCTATTGTGAACAGTGCTGCAGTAAATACACATGTGCATGTATCTTTATAATAGAACAATTTTTAATTCTTTGGGTATGTACCCAGTAATGGGTTTGTTGGGTGAAATGGTATTTCTACTTCTAGATCCTTGAGGAATTGCCACACTGTCTTCCAATATGGTTGAACTAATTTACACTCCCACCAACAGTGTAAAAGTGTTCCTATTTCCTGACATCCTCACCAGCATCTGATGTCTCCTGACTTTAATGATCGCCATTCTAGCTGGTGTGAGATGGTATCTCAATGTGGTTTTAATTTGCATTTCTCTAATGACCAGTGATGATGAGCTTTTTTCCATATGTTTGTTGGCTGCATAAATATCTCCTTTTGAGAAGTGTCTGTTCATATCCTTTGCCCACTTTTTGATGGGGTTGTTTTTTTCCTGAAAATTTGTTTAAGTTCTTTGTAGAGTCTAAATATTAGCCCGTTGTCAAATGGGTAGACTGCAAAATTTTTTTTCCCATTCTGTAGGTTGCCTGTTCACTCTGATGATAGTTTCTTTTGCTGTGCAAAAGCTCTTTAGTTTAATTAGATCCTGTTTGTCTATTTTGGCTTTTGTTGCCATTTCTTTCAGTGTTTTAGTCATGAAGTCTTTGCCTATGCCTGTGTCCTGAATGCTATATCACCTAGGTTGTCTTCTGGGTTTTTATGGTGTTAGGTCTTACATTTAAATCTTTAATCCTTCTTGAGTAAATTTTTGTCTAAATTGTAAGAAAGGGATCCAGTTTCATCTTTCTGCATATGCCTAGCCAGTTTTCCCAACACTGTTTATTAAATAGGGAATTCTTTCCCCATTGATTGTTTTTGTCAGGTTTGTCAGTTGGTTGTCGGTGTGTGGCATTATTTCTGAGGTCTCTGTTCTGTTTCATTGGTCTATGTGTCTGTTTTGGTACCAGTACCATGCTGTTTTGGTTACTGTAGCCTTGTAGTATTGTTTGAAGTCAGGTAGTGTGATACCTCCAGCTTTTTTTTTTTGCTTAGAATTGTCTTGGCTATGTGGGCTCTTTTTTGGTTCCATATGAAATTTAAGGTATTTTTTCCCCCCAATTCTGTGAAGAAAGTCAATGGTAGCTTAATGGGGATAGCACTGAATTTGTAGATTACTTTTGGCAGTATGGCCATTTTCACGATATTGATTCTTCATAACTATGAGCATGGAATGTTTTTCCATCTGTTTGTGTCCTCTCTTCTTTCCTCGAGCAGTGGTTTATAGTTCTCCTTAAAGAGGTCCTTCACGTTCCTTGTAAGTTGTATTCCTAGGTGTTTAATTTTCTTTGTAGCAATTGTGAATGGGAGTCCCATTCATAATTTGGCTCTCTGTTTGTCTTTTATTTAGGAATGCTTGTAATTTTTGCACATTGATTTTGTATACTGAGACTTTGCTGAAGTTGCTTATTAGTTTCAGGAGATTTTGGGCTGAGATGATGGGGTCTTCTAAATATACAATCATGTTGTCTGCAAATATAGACATTTTGACTTCCTCTTTACCTATTTTAATACCTTTTATTTCTTTCTCTTTCCTGATTGCTCTGGCTAGAACTTCCAATACTATGTTGAGTATAAGTGGTGAGAGAGGGCATCCTTGTCTTGTGCCGGTTTTCAAAGGGAATGCTTCCAGTTTTTGCCCATCCAGTATGATATTTGCTGTGGGTTTGTCATAAATAGCTCTTATTATTTTGAGATATGTTCCATTGATATCTAGTTTATTGAGAGTTTTTAACATGAAGCGCTGTTGAATTTTATTGAAGGCCTTCTCTGCATCTGTTGAGATAATCATGTGTTTTTTGTCTTTGGATCTGTTTATGTCATAAATTATGTTTATTGATTTGTGAATGTTGAACTAGCCTTGCATCCCCGGGATAAAGCCTACTTGATCGTGATGGATAAGCTTCTTGATGTGCTGTTGGAGTCAGTTTGCCAATATTTTATTGAGGATTTTCGCATCAATGTTAATCAGGGATATTGGCCTGAAATTTTCTTTTTTAGTTGTATCTGCCAGGTTTTGGTATCAGGATGATGTTGGCCTCATGAAATGAGTTAGGCAGGAATCCCTCTTTTTCTGTTGTTTGGAATAGTTTCTGAAGGACTGGTACCAGCTCCTCTTTGTACTTCTGGTAGAATTCAGCTATGAAACCATCTGGTCCTGAAATTTTTTTTGGTTTGTAGGCTATTAATTGCAGTCTCAATTTCAGACCTTGTTATTGGTCTATTCAGGGATTCAACTTCTTCCTGGTTTAGTTTTGGAGGGTGTAAGAGTCCAGAAATTTATGCATTTCTTGTAGATTTTCTGTTTTATTTGCATAGAGATGTTTATAGTATTCTTTGATGTAGTTTGTATTTCTGTGGGATTGGTGATGATATCGTTATCATTTTTTATTGCATCTATTTGATTCTTCTCTCTTTTCTTTTTTATTCGTCTGGCTTAGTGGTCTATGTATTTTGTTGATCTTTTCAAAAAACCAGCTCTTGGATTTATTGATTTTTTAAGTTTTTTTTTTTATGTCTCTATCTCCTTCAGTTCTGCTCTGATATTAGTTATTTCTTGTCTTCTGCTGGCTTTTGAATTTGTTTGTTCTTGCTTCTCTAGTTCTTTTAATTGTGACATTGGGGTGTTGATTTTAGATCTTTTCTGCTTTCTATGTTGGGTATTTAGTGCTATAAATTTCCCATCTACAGACTGCTTTAAATGTGTCCCAGAGATTCTGGTACATTGTGTCTTTGTTCTCATTTGTTTCAAAGAACATCTTTATTTCTGTCTTCATTTTGTTATTTATCCAGTAGTCATTTAGGAGCAGGTTGTTCAGTTTCTGTGTAGTTATGCAGTTTTGAGTGGGGTTCTTAACCTGAGTTCTAACTTAATTGCACTGTGGTCTTAGAGACTGTTTGTTATGATTTCCATTCTTTAGCATTTGCTGAGGAGTGTTTTACTTCTAATTCTGTGGTCAATTTTAGAATAGGTGCAGTGTGGTTTTGAGAAGAATGTATATTCTGTTGATTTGGAGTGGAGGGTTCTATAGATGTGTATTAGGTCTACTTGGTCCAGAGCTGAATTCAAGTCCTGCATATCCTTGGTAATTTTCTGTTTCATCGATCTATCTAATATTGACAGCGGGGTGTTAAAGTCTCCCACTATGATTGTATGGGAGTCTAAGTCTCTTTGTAGGTCTCTGAGAACTTGCTTTATAAATCTGGGTGGTCATGCATTGGGTGCATATATATATAGGATAGTTAGCTCTTCTTGTTGCATTGATCCCTTTATCATTATGTAATGCCCTTCTTTGTCTTTTTTGATCTTTGTTGGTTTAAAGTCTGTTTTGTCAGAGACTAGGATTGAAACCCCTGCTTTTTTTTTTTTTTTCGCTCTTCATTTGCTTGGTAAATCTTCTTCTATCCCATTACTTTTAGCCTATGTGTGTCTTTGCACGTGAGACGGGTCTCCTGAATACAGCACACCAATGGGTCTTGACTCTTTATCCAATTTGCCAGTCTGTGTCTTTTAATTGGGGCATTTAGCCCGTTAACACTTAAGGTTAATATTGTTATGTGTGAATCTGATCCTCCCATTATGATGCTAGCTGTATTTTGCCTGTTAGTTGATGTAGTTTCTTCCTAGTGTCAATGGTCTTTACAATTTGGTATAATTTTTTTTTTTTTTTTTTTGAGACAGAGTCTTCCTCTGTCACCAGGCACCAGGCTGGAGTACAGTGGTGCAATCTCGGCTCACTGCAATCTCTGTCTCCTAGGTTCAAGCAATTCTCCTGCCTCAGCCTCCCTAGTAGCTGGGACTACAAGTACATGCCACCATGCCCAGTTAATTTTTGTATTTTTTAGTAGAGATGGGTTTCACCATGTTGGCCAGGATGGTCTTGATCTCTTGACCTTGTGATCCGCCCACCTCAGCCTCCCAAAATGCTGGGATTACAGGCATGAGCCACTGTGCTGTAAGTCTGCTGGAGTTTGCTGGAGGCCAATTTGGTATATTTTTTCAGTGACTGGTACCAGTTGTTCCTTTCCATGTTTGGTGCTTCCTTCAGGAGCTCTTTTAGGGCAGGCTTGGTGGTGACAAAATCTCTCAGCATTTGCTTGTTCGTAAGGATTTTATTTCTCTTATGCTTATGAAGCTTACTTTGGCTGGATATGAAATTCTGGGTTGAAAATGCTTTTCTTTAAGAATGTTGAGTATTGCTCCCCACTCTCTTCTGGCTTGTAGGGTTTCTGCCCAGAGATCCACTTCCCTTTGTTGGTAACCCGACCTTTCTCTCTCACTGTTCTTTGCATTTTTTCCTTGATTTCAACCTTGGTGAATGTGACGGTTATGTGTCTTGGGGTTGTTCTTATCAAGGAGTATCTTTGAAGTGTTCTCTTTATTTCCTGAATTTGAATGTTGGCTTGCCTTGCTAGGTTAGGGAAGTTCTTCTGGATAGTATCCTGAAGAGTGTTTTCCAACTTGGTTTCATTCTCCCCTTCACTTTTAGGTATACCAATCAAACATAGATTTGGTCTTTTCATGTAATCCCATATTTCTTGGAGGCTTTCATTTATTTTCACCCTTTCTTCTCTAATCTTGTCGTCTTACTTTATTTCATTGAGTTGATCTTCAGTCTCTGATATCCTTTCTTCCATTTGATTGATTTAGCTATTGAAACTTGCGTATGCTTCACGAAGTTCTTGTGCTGTGTTTTTCATCTCCATCAGGTTGTTTATATTCTTCTTTAAACTGGTTATTCTAGTTAGCATTTCATCTAACCTTTTTTCAAGGTTCTTAGCTTCCTTGCATTGAGTTAGAACATGCTCCTTTAGCTTGGAGAAGTTTATTACCCACCTTCTGAAGCCTGCTTCTGTGAATTTGTCAAACTCATTCTCTCTCCAGTTTTGTTCCCTTGCTGGTGAGGAGCTGTGATCCCTTAAAAGAGAAGTGTTCTGGTTTTTGGGGTTTTCAGCCTTTTTCTGCTGGTTTCTTCCCATCTTCGTGGATTTATCTTCCTTTGGTCTTTGAGGTCAGCGACCTTGGATGGAGTCTCTGAGTGGACATCCTGTTTGTTGAAACTATTTCTTTCTGTTTGTTAGTTTTGCTTCTGACAGTCAGGCCCTTCTGCTGTAAGTCTGCTGGAGTTTGCTGGAGGTCCCCTCCAAACTGTGCTTGCCTGGGAATCACCAGTGGAGACTGTAGAACAGCAAAGATTCCTGCCTTTTCCTTCCTCTGGTAGCTTCATCCCAGAGAAGTACCCTCCAAATGCCAGCCAGAGCTCTCCTGTATGAGGTTCCTATTGGCCCCTACTGGGAGGTATCTTTCAGTCAGGATTCATGGGGGTCAGGGAGCCACTTGAGGAGGTATTCTGTCCCTTATCAGAGCTCAAACGCTGTGTTGGGAAATCTGCTCTCTTCAGAGCTGCCAGCAGGGACATTTAGGTTTGCTGAAGCTGTACCCACTACTGCCGCTTTTTTCAGGTGTTCTGTCCCAGGAAGGTGGGGGCTTTGTTTATAAGTCCCTGATGGGATGCATGTTTTTTCAGAGATGCTCTGCTCAGCGAGGACATCAGTGCGACAGTGCCTGCAGCTGTCTGTGTTGGGCTCCATCCAGTTCAGATTTCCCGACAGCTTTGCTTACACTGTGGGGTTGAAACTGCCTACTCGAGCCTCAGCAGTGGTGGATGCCCCTCCACCCATTGAGCTCAAATGACCCAGGAGTTCCACTGTTGTGGGGCCAGTTGTTTTGTTAATATTTTGGTTTGGGATTCTTGTAGCAACATTCATGGTTGGTATGAGATTGGAGTTTTGATTTTTCACAGAAGACTTCTCTTTTCTACTCACAGCACTCATTAGAGATGAAATTCTTGCTACTGCCTTGGGCTGAATGCTGAAGGTTTTTTTTTTTTTTAATTCAAATTTTTGTTTTTACTTTAAGTCCTATTTCATGAGTAGGAACCTTTTGGGTTCCAGTGAAAGAAGTTTTATTTTCAGATCCTGCCTCTGTTCCTGCTTAGCATTAAAATTGTGACCTCTAGGCTTTAGGAGTGTATGTATTTGGACCTGATACTTTCTTTTACCACTGAATTCATAGCTTCTATGCTTATTGTTATGATTTGAGTTACCTCCATTTTATTGTATGCCTGAGGATTTCTACTTTTTTTCTTTTTAGTTTTGATATGTATTTAATATTTGTGGGCTATATTTTATACACATTCTGTATATATTTGCAGTGGGATAAGATCTTCAGTTACTCCATGTGGCATGTTGTTACTCTGGAAGTCTTCAATAGGAATACTTTATTATTGAAACAAAAAATCAGAAAATAATTAAATATATAACTGAACTTGGTATTTTTGCATACAACATCAATACCATTTCAGCTAAACAACATCATCTAGCTTATGAAATTAATGTTATTAATTTGAATGCCAGTTTTTGTAGTTTTTTAATATATTTAATTTGTGAATTGATATTAATATTTATAAAGGAACTATATGCATAATAGCTTATATCTAATTTTGTTAGTATATATTTATATGGCATTAAAATATGAATATTTAAAGCAACATTGGTATAATTATAATGATTTTTACATTTAAAACTGAAGTCTGAGAAACGCCAAGCTAATTATGACTAGAAAAAAATGTATACTTAGAAAGAGATGTCCCCTACTTTGAACTCAGTTTTTTTCTTGATGTTTACTGCTGATTATATATTCATATTTGTTCAACTTTTTGGGTAGCATAATGGCTTGACCATTGTGCTTCTCACATATCTACACCTAATACAAATTGACCTTTGAGGTATATATATTACCTATTCAGTATATAGAGATGATGTTATCTATCTCAAAAATGCTTCATAGGAATGGGCACTAATATATTGGAATCATTTGGGAAAGTTTTTTCAAAACACACATATCTGATTTACTTCACTTCCTTGTTTGCCTCCTATTTTGATAATGCTGTCAGGATTTTATCCTGAAACTAACAAGAAACTACTGAAGATTTTGAGCAATATTGTACCACTTCTATTTCTGTATTTTCTTTCTTGACTGTTAGACACAATTGTTTCTGAAAAGTCTTTCTTAGGATCTAGGTGGCTTAACTTGTTCCTTCTTTTCTTTAGACATATGACATTCAGTAACTAATGTTCATCATGGCAGAGGCCATGGCACTAAATATGACAGGGAGTAGGGTCTAGAAAAAGTATTCTTAGTAATTACAGTAAAGAGGAACTGTCCTTGAACTTGAGATTTACTCAGAAAAAGCCTCATACAATGCAGAATATCAGGGATAGGATTTGCCTTACCCAAACCAGCCAGTTGCCAGTTTGGTTAGGGAAAGTTCAATGCAGATGTTTCTGCTTTCGAAGCAAGGCATTTCCCTGACCACTCATGGGACTCGCAACAGTGGAGCCTCATTTACTCAGCCTGTGGATCTCAACTCCTTGTGGGAACTGTGGTGCATGAACTCCAGAATCGAACAGCCACTTCAGCCCCAGCGGCACCAGGGAGATCAAACTCCACTCACTTGAACCTGCTGCATTCCACCCCTTATGGGAGGGAGCACACAGGTGAGTTGGTGCAGGAACCAGAGTGAGCACCTTTGGGCATTGACAGAGCAAACTCCATGCAGACTCTGTGGCAGCATCCAGGTGGGGTGCCTGTAACTCCCAAAGCCGCAGGTAATGTGATACAGTGCTCTTTTAACTCTGCCATCCACAGATGGCTTAGGTGTTAACAGCTCAGTGGGACCTCCACGCTTTCTCATGAGGCAGCTGTTCTCTGCCAGTGAAGGCAATGGGCCAGTATGACAGCCTTTTGTTTGGTACTCGTGGCTCTTGAGCTCTTGTCTGGCATCCAGAAGTGAGGTCAAATGAATGAATTGATTAGATTTTGTGCCAGAGAGAATTGGAGGCAAATCCATAGATAATGTGAAAGCAAGTTTATTAAGAAAGTAAGGGAATAAGGCCACTCTATAGGCAAAGCAGTGGAATGGCAGCTTATGCTTATTGTTACTTTTTGATTGTATGCTAAACAAGGGGTGGATTATTCATAAATTTTCCAGGGAAGGGGTGGGCAATTCCGGAACTGAATGTTCCTCCCCTTTTTAGACCATATAGGGTAACTTTCTGATGTTGTTGCCATGGCATTTGTAAACTGTCATGGCTCTGGCAGAATTGTCTTTTAGTATGCTAATGCATTATAATTAGTGTATAATGAGCAGTGAAGATGATCGGAGGTTACTCTCATCACCATCTTGGTTTTGGTGGATTTTGGCCAGCTTCTTTATTACAACTTGTTTTATCAGCAAGGTCTTTGTGACCTGTAACTTGGGCTGACTTATGCTGTTAGAATGCCTAACCTCCTGGGAATGCAGGCCAGTAGGTCTCAGTCTTACTTTTATCTAGCCCCTTTACAAAATGGAGTTGTTCTAGTGAAAATGCCTCTGACATTTTAATATTTTTTAATGGAAATGCTTTTTTAAATACTTGTACAATTTACAATTGTATTGGGAAATATTTAGACATTATTGAAAAGTATAAAGAAGAGAATAAATTTTGTATAGCTATACCTAGCAATAATATTACCTAGAAATAGTAAAGTTTTAATGTATGTTCTTCCAAAAACATTTAAATTCATGCATACATAAATACATATGACTGCATATATCTTATATGTATCTGATTGATATAATTGACTATTTTCATTTGTTTTTAAATAAATGCCCTTGGGATGGGACTGACTTTTACTTTTGAAAACATTAGTTTAGTGTTACAAGTATTTACTTTGACATTTTTGCCTATGAAATGTCATGTCAAATGATTATGCTATGACACAGGAACAGAGAATGAAGATTCATAGAATTTTAGAATTTAACATCTACAAGAGGCCTTTTGAGAATATTAAAACCTCCTTTAAAACCCAGAGCTAACAAGTCAGGATTCTTTCTGTTGTTCACGTTGTCACATATTATGCAAATTTAAAAAGGAAGAAAAAAATGCTGATATTGAAGATATGGTATTTATTAATACTTCAAAAGATGAAGTCTTACTAATAAATTTACTTCATAAAGAAAATGTATCTTGTCCTATTTTACCTGCAAAGGACCTTCCATAATTCACAGACTAATCAAATGCATAGGTATAATTCCATTTGTTTACCAGTCAGTTGGTACACACAATTTTTTGGCAGGTCTGTGGGGGAGTTCTCCAACATAATATATTTCTTCTGCTACAATGAGAACACATGGACACAGGGAGGGGAGCACTACACACTGGGGTCAGTTGGGGGGAAATAGGGGAGGGAGGGTGGGGGGTGGGAAGCTGGGGAGAGATAGCAAGGGGAGAAATGCCAGATGTAGGTGATGGGGAGGAAGGCAGCAAATCACACTGCCACGTGTGTTCCTATGCAACAGTTTTGCATGTTCTTCACATGTACCCCAAAATGTAAAATGCAATAAAATAAATAAATGGGAAAAAAATATATATTTCTAAGAAATTAACAATGAAGGTCATACCCCATTTCTTTTGGTGTAATTTCTTTTATGTATATATATATATATTATTGCATTTTAGGTTTTGGGTTACATGTAAAGAACATGCAGGATTGTTGCATAGGTACATACATGGCAATGTGGTTTGCTGCCTCCATCCCCATCACCTATATCTGTCATTTCTCCCCATGTTATCCCTCCCCAATTCCCTACCCCCTCACTGTCCCTCCCCTAGTCCCCACCGACAGACCTCAGTGTGTGATGCTCTCCCTGTGTCCATGTGTTCTCATTGTTCAACACCCACCTATGAGTGAGAACATGTGGTGATTGATTCTTTGTTCCTGTGTCAGTTTGCTGAGAATGATGGTTTCCAGGTTCATCCATGTCTCTAAAAAGGACATGAACTCATTGTTTTTTATGGCTGCATAGTATTCCATGGTGTATATGTGCCACATTTTCCCTGTCCAGTCTATCATCGATGGGCATTGGGGTTAGTTCCAAGTCTTTGCTATTGTAAACAGTGCTGCAGTGAACATATGTGTGCATGTGTCCTTATAATAGAACGATTTATAATCCTTTAGTTACATACCCAGTAAGGGGATTGCTGGGTCAAATGGAATTTCTATTTCTAGGTCCTTGAGGAATCGCCACACTGTCTTCCACAATGATTTAACTAATTGACACTCCCACCAATGTGTAAAAGTGTTCCTATTTCTCCACATCCTCTCCAGCATCTGTTGTCTCCAGATTTTTTAATGATCACTATTCTAACTGGTGTGAAATGGTATCTCAATGTAGTTTTGATTTGTATTTCTCTAATGGCCAGAGATGGTGAGCATTTATTCATATATTTGTTGGCCTCATGTATGTCTTCTTTTGTAAAGTGTCTGTTCATATCCTTTGACCATTTTTGAATGGCTTTGTTTTTTTCTTGTAAATCTGTTTTAGTTCGTTGTAGATTTTGGATATAAGTCTTTTGTCAGATGGATAGATTGAAAAAATTTTTTCCCATTCTTTTGGTTGCTGGTTCAGTCTAATGATTGTTTCTTTTGCTGTGCAGAAGCTCTGGAGTTTAATTAGGTTCCATTTGTCTATTTTGGCTTTTGTTTCCAATGCTTTTGGTGTTTTTATCATGAAGTCTTTGCCTATGCCTGTGTCCTGAATGGTTTTGCCTAGGTTTTATTCTAGGGCTTTTATGGTGTTAAGTCTTATGTTTAAGTCTTTAAACATAGGAGTTAATTTTAATGTAAGGTGTCAGGAAGGGTTCCAGTTTCTGCTTTCTGCACATGGCTAGCCAGTTTCCCAAACAGCATTTATTAAACAGGGAATCATTTCCCCGTTGCTTGTTTTGTCAGGTTTTTCAAAGATCAGATAGTTGTAGATGTGTGGCATTGTCTCTGAGGCCTCTGTTCTGTTCCATTGGTCTATATCTCTATTTTGGTACCAGTACCATGCTGTTTTGATTACTGTAGCCTTGTAGTATAGTTTGAAGTCAGGTAGCTTGATGCATCCAGCTTTGTTCTTTTTGCTTGGAATCGACTTGGCTATGTGGGCTCTCTTTTGGTTCCATATGAAGTTTAAGGTATTTTTTTTCCCGTTCTGTGAAGAAAGTCATTGGTAGTTGATGGGGGAGGTCTGGAATCTATAAATTAGTTTGGGCAGTATGGCCATTTTCACAATATTGATTCTTCATAACCATGAGCATGGAATGTTTCTCCATCTGTTTGTGTCCTCTCTTATTTCGTTGAGCAGTGGTTTGTAGTTTTCCTTGAAGAGGTCCTTTACATCCTCTGTTAGTTGTATTACTAGGTATTTTATTCTCTTCGTAGCAATTGTGAATGGTTCGTTCTTGATTTGGCTCTCTTTAACTCTGTTATTGGTGTACAGGAATGCTTGTGATTTTTGCACATTGATTTTGTATCCTGAGACTGCTGAAATTGCTCATCAGTTTCGGGCTTAAATCATGAGGTCTTCTAAATATACCATCATGTTGTCTGCAAATAAAGACAATTTGATTTCCTCCTGTTCTAATTAAATACCCTTTATTTCTTTTTCTTGCTTGATTGCTTGGCGAGAACTTCCAATACTATATTGAATGAGAGTGGTGAGAGAGGGCATCCTTGTCTAGTGCCATATTTCAAAGGGAATGCTTCCAGTTTTTGCCCATTCATTATGATATAGGCTGTGGGTTTGTCGTAAATAGCTTTTATTATTTTGAGACGTGTTTTGTTGATACTTAGTTTATTGAGAATTTTTAGCATAAATGGCTGTTGAATTTTGTTAAAGATCTTCTCTGCATCTATTGAGATAATGATGTGGCTTTTGTCTTTGTTTCTGTTTATGTGGTGAATTACATTTATAGACTTGCATATGTTGAACCAGCCTTGCATCCCCGGGATGAAGCCTAATTGATTGTGATGGATAAGATTTTTGATGTGCTGTTGCAATCAGTTTGCCAGTATTTTATTAAAGATTTTTGCATCTATATTCCTCATGGATATTCTTGTTAAGTCTCTGCCAGGTTTTGGTATCAGGATAATGTTGGTCTTATAAAAAGATTTGGGAAGGATTCTCTCTTTTTGTATTGTTTGGAGTAGTTTTAGAAGGAGTAGTACCAGTTCCTCTTTATATGTCTGGTAGAATTTGGCTGTGAACCCATCTGAACCTGGGCTTTTTTTGGTTGGTAAGCTATTAATTGCTGCCTCAACTTCAGCCCTTGTTATTGGTCTATTCAGGGTTTCGAATTCTTCCTGGTTTAGACTTGGGAGGGTTCAAGTGTCCAGGAATTTATCCATTTCTTCTAGGTTTACTGGTTTATGTGGATAGAGTTGTTTGTAGTAATCTCTGAAGGTAGTTTGTATTTCTGTGCAATTGGTGGTGATGTCCCCTTTATCGTTTTTTATTGCATCTGTTTGATTCTTCTCTCTTTTATTTTTTATTAATCTGGTTAGTGGTCTGTCTGTTTTGTTGATCTTTTCAAAAAACCAGCTCCTGGATTTACTGATTTTTTTTTACTTTTTTTTTTGTGTTCTACCTCCTTCAGCTCTGCTCTGATCTTAGTTATTTCTTTTCTTCTGCTAGCTTTTTAGTTTTTTTGATCTTGCTCCTCTAGCTGTTTCAATTTTGACAATAGGGTGTCAATTTTAGATCTTTCCTTGCTTCTCATATGGACATTTATTGCTATAAATTTTCCTCTAGACGCTGCTTTAAATGTGTCCCAGAGATTCTGGTACATTGTGTCTTCATTCTTGTTGGTTTCAAAGAACATCTTTATTTCTGCCTTCATGTCACTGTTTATCCAGTCAACATTCAAGAGCCAGTTGTTCAGTTTCCATGAAGTTGTGTGGTTCTGGGTTAGTTTCTGAATTCTGAATGCTAATTTGATTGCACTGTGATCTCAGAGACTGTTATGATTTCTGTTGTTTTCTATTTGCTGAGGAGTGATTTACTTCCAATTATGTGGTCTATTTTAGAGTAGGTGTGATGTGGTGCTGAGAAGAATGTATATTCTGTGGATTTGGGGTGGAGAGTTCCGTAAATGTCTATGAGGTTTTCTTGGTCCAGGTCTGAGTTCAAGTCCTGGCTATCCTTGTTAATTTTCTGTCTCGTTGATCTGTCTAATATTGACAGTTGAGTGTTAAAGGCTCCCACTATTATTGTGTGGGAGTCTAAGTCTCTTTGTAGATCCTTAAGAACTTGCTTTATGTATCTGGGTGCTCCTGTATTGGGAGCGTATATGTTTAGGATTGTTAGCTCTTCTTGTTGCATTGATCCTTTTACCATTATATAACGGTGTTCTTTGTCTGTTTTCATCTTTGTTGGTTTAAAGTCTATTTTATCTGAGACTAGGATTGCAACTCCTGCTTTTTTTTTGCTCTCCATTTGCTTGGTAAATCTTCCTCCATCCCTTTATTTTGAGCCTGTGTGTATCCTTGCATGTCAGATGAGTTTCCTGGATACAGCACACCAATGGGTTTTGACTTTTTATACAATTTGCCAGTCTGTGTCTTTTGATTGGGCATTTAGCCCATTTACATTTAGGTTTAATATTGTTACGTGTGAACTTGATCCTGCCATTTTGATGCTAGCTGATTGTTTTGCCTCTTAGTTGACACAGTTTCTTCATTGTGTCGATTCTCTTTACCATTTGGTATCTTTTTGGAGTGACTGGTACTAGTTGTTTATTTCTATGTTTAGTGCTCCTTTCAGGAGTTCTTGTAAAGCAGGCCTGGTGGTGATGAAATCTCTGAGTAATAGCTTGTTCATAAAGGATTTTACTTATTCTTTGCTTATGAAGCTTAGTTTTGCTGGATATGAAATCCTAGGTTGAAAGTTCTTTTCTTTAAGGATGTTGAATATTGGCCCCCACTCTCTTCTGGCTTGTAGGGTTTCTGGTGAGAGATCTGCTGTGAGTCTGATGGGCTTCCCTTTGTGGGTAACCCAATGTTTCTCTGGATGCCCTTAGCATTTTTTTCTTCATTTCAACCCTGGTGAATCTGACAATTATGTGCCTTGGGATTGCTCTTCTTGAGGAATATCTTTGTGGTGTTCTCTGTATTTCCTGGACTTGAATATTGGCCTGCCTTGCTAGTTTGGGGAATTTCTCCTGGATAGTATCCTCAAGAGTGTTTTCTAGATTGGATTCATTCTCTCTGTCACATTCAGGTACAACTTTCAAATGTAGATTAGGTCTTTTCACATAATCCCATGTTTCTTGGAGGCTTTGCTTGTTTCTTTTTATTCTTTTTTCTCTAATCTAGCCTTCTCATTTTATTTCATTAGTTGATCTTCAATGTCTGATATCTTTTCTTCTGCTTGGTGGATTCAGCTATTGAAACTTGTGTATGCTTCATGACGTTCTCATTTTGTGTTTTTCAGCTCCATCAATTCATTTATATTCCTCTCTAAGCTGTTTATTCTCATTAGCATTTTGTCAAACCTTTTTTCAATGTTCTTAGTTTCTTTGCATTGGGTTAGAACATGTTCTTTTAGCTCAGAGAAGTTTGTTATTACCCACTTTCTGAAGCCTGTTTCTGTCAATTCATCAGGCTCATTCTCCATCCAGCCTTGTTCCCTTGCTGGTGAGGAGTTGTTATCCCTTGAAAGAATAGAGGCATTCTGGTTTTGGGTATTTTCATCCTTTTTGCACTGGTTTCTTCCCATTTTTGTGGACTTATCTACCTGTGGTCTTTGTGGTTGGTGACTGTCAGATGGGATCTCTGAATGGATGTCCTTTTTGTTGCTAGTAAAGTTATTTCTTTCTGTTTCTTAGTTTTCCTTCTAAGACTCAGGCCCCTCTGCTGCAGGACTGCTGGAGGTCCACTTTAGACTCTACTTGCTTGGGGATCACCTGCAGTGGTTGCAGAACATTAAGGGTTGCTGCCAGTTTCTTCTTCTGTTATCTTTATCCTGGAAGGATAACCCCCAGGTTTCAGCCTGAGCTATCCTTTATGAGATCTCTTTGGTTATACAGGGGTTGGGGAGCTGCTTGAGGAGACCGTCTGTCCCTTATAGGAGCTTAAGTGCTGAGCTGTGAGCTCTGTTGTTCTGTTCAGAGCTGCTGGACAGTTATGTTTAAATCTGCTGCAGCGGAACTCATAACCGCTTTTTTTTTCCCCAGGTGCTCTGTCCTGGGAAGGTAGGGCTTTATTTATAAGTTCCTGTCATTCTGCTGCCTTTTTTTCAGAGATGCCCTGCCCAGTGAGGAGGTAGCCTATTCATAGTCTGCCAGCAGAGATGTTGCTGAGCTGCTGTAGGCTCTGCCTGTCTGCTGTGTGAACTTCCTTGCAGTTTTGTTAATAGGGGTATAGTTAGAACTGCCTCGGTAATGGCAGTCTGCCTCAGTAATGGTGGACTGTCTCTGTAATGGCGGACTACCTTGGTAATGGTGGGCTGCCTCGGTAATGGTGGCTGCTTCAGTAATGATGGACTGCCTTGATAATGGCAGCCACCCTTCCCCCCCACAGAGCTGGACCGTCTCGGGTCCAGCTGTGCTTGCTGTGAAACTCTCAATTCAGAGTGTTTCAGATTGCTGGTCTTTGTGGGAGTGGGACCAGGTGAGCCAGATCACCTGGCTTCCTGTTTCAGCTCCTTTTTTTCAGTTGAATGTGTGACTCTGTGTCTCAGGTGTTCCAGTGGCCAGTTGAAACGGTGCCCGGATTTGTGTGAGGTTTTGTGCGGAGACCTGCTGCGCTGGCTGAAACAGCCATACTGGAGACTCAAGGTGCTTTTCTGCCCAGGAATCTCCTGGTCTGTGGGCAGTAAAAATTCATTTGGAAATGTGGTGATCACTCACCCTCTGTGTTTTCACTGGGAACTGCAATCCAGAGCTGTTCCTATTTGGCCATCTTGGATCCTCCTCCTGTTGTAATTTCTACTTACGTTGAATTCACAATTAAATTTAAAATTGTAAATAAAATCCCATTGAAGTTACCTGAAATGAGGAGGAAATAAATGAAAAATAAATGAGAAAAAAAGGACCAGCAGGACAAAAAGTAGCTGCTGTTTTGTAAAGAATTCATGTCTCTCTCTCTCTTGGCATACAAATGTGGGTGGCTTTTCTGAATTCTGGAGTTGTAAATAAATTAGCTATAAAGCAGTCACAGATATCTCCCCCTTAGTCTTCTAATTTACTTCAGGTGTCAAGCTGAGACGTCTGTGGGGCTTTCAGCAATAGCAAACTGTTTCATATTATGATTTTTTAAAAGCAGAGACAGAAAGAACCCAAATAATTCCATTTGCATTTGAATTAAATTCCTTGGGCATTTCTTGGATTTTGTTAGCAATTCAACAGAAAGCCTAGTATTAGGAGATAGGGAATAATTATAACAGGAAGGAAGGGAGAGGAGTAAAGAGGCACTGAATTCATGATTCA
Source organism: Sapajus apella (assembly GCF_009761245.1). Classification (NCBI taxonomy): domain Eukaryota; kingdom Metazoa; phylum Chordata; class Mammalia; order Primates; family Cebidae; genus Sapajus; species Sapajus apella. Next base: position 15,821,773 of record NW_022436974.1, read on the forward strand.
GAATTTGGCTGAATTTTGTTTTGTTTTGTTTTTTAATTAGAAGGTGGTGCACCAAATTTTAATCCTTCAAAGTAATTTCTATGACTTCAAATCTGTATTTTTTTTGCACTCACTCCTGAATTGCCCCATAAACAATCAGTGGCAAAAGTCAAGGCAGTAGTAGTTTTGTAAGCCATCTCAAAGGATTTGGAGACATTTTCTAAGTCATTTTTTGACCCAACTTTCATATATTCCATTAGAATATATTATATTAATATATTTATTAAAGATAAAACATTCATGGATAATACTCATTAGCAGTGTGACATTGGGTAAGTTAACTTTTTTAGGCCCAGTTTCCTCACTTGTAAAGTTAGGAAATTGGAGTTACTTCTTTCTTAGTTTTTTAAGCTCTAAATTATATGAAGTCATTAAAAATGACAAATAATCTAGTATATAAATAGAAGTGATCCACTCTAATTTAAAACTATACATAATTGTTAATTAATTTATACTTAGATTAGCAGTGATTTCAATAATAATTTATTTTTTGAATCTGATGTGATTATGTCATTGCTTTGTTTTCCATCATTCATAGGGCAAAGTTAAAAGTCCTTAGGATGGCACATTAGAGCAGCTACGCTTTTTGTAAGATAGCCTTATCGACCTGGAAAGGAACTGAGGCACAGCTTAAATACTAAAGAATTTATCTGAGCCAGATTTGCATGACTGCAGCCCAGGAAACACTTCCAAGTTATCTTGGGAAGTCTTCTAGAGAACGAACGAGAATTGTGAACTTTTAAAAAAAAGAGGGTGATTACAAAAGTTGTTTTTCACTTATTATAATTTGTATAAATGGAGGAGTTTTCTTATCCTCCTCCAGCGGGTGCAGCATGGGCATGGCTTGGTTCTTTGGTGCTCCTGCTGAAACCCCTGGGGGGAATCATGCAGATGGGCAGGTTGTGGGGCACATTTTTGGGTTCCGACCCCACAGCAGCATCTAGGGTTGAGTGTTTATGGCTCCCAAAGCCCCAGTGGGTGCGTGTTACAGTGTGCTCTTTTAGTTTTACTGTCTGTAGGTGGCTTCTGTTAATCAGCTCAATTAGACCCTCTGCTTTATCACAGGGACAGAGCGCTTTCTGTATCCTGGATTCTTGCCCTGGTGTATCAGAAAAATCAAATCACACATGGGCTTGGAGGATGGCTGCAAGGTTTTATTGAGGGAGGTAGCTCTCAGTGAGGTGACTGGTGAGGCCAGAAGGGGGTTGGAGTGGGAAGGTTGTCTTTTTCTGGAGTCAGGCAGCCCAGCGGCCGACTTGTCCTCTGACCACCCCTAACCAAATTCCACACCGTCCCACCATTGATGGCCTGCTGGCATCTACTAGTGTTTGTCAGTGTGCTCCTCTGATCCTGTGCTCCTCTCATTGTCCAGCTGCTTGTATGTCTGTGCCTGCTAGGGTCTTTGGGTTTTTATGGGCACAGGTTTGGGGGGTGTCGTGGGCCAGAGTGGTCTTGGAAAATGCAACATTTGGGTACAAAAACAGGAGTATCTGTGCTCACTTATGTCCATGGGAACAGGCTCAAGGGTGGATCCCTCACCAGGGACCCTGGCCTTCTCTACCCAACACTTCCCTTCCCAACACTTCCCTTCCCACACTGCCACCTTCCCCTTTCCCCCCATATCAGTATGACTGTATCTAAAGCAGTATTGGAGTCAGGGAATTGGTTGTAGAAGTTTGAAAGATGGGCCCATGGTCAAGGACTTCTCAGCTCAGCAGGAAATAGTAGAAGATAAGACAGCAGATGTTTTGGCACTTGCAAACTAGGAAGCTGTGGCTTCTAGGGTTGAGTATTCATCGCTTAAGGTGTGCCTGAAGCCCCAGATGAAATGGCCTCTTGGCCCTATTTTAGGTGCCTTGACTAAACCATTGCCATTTTCCTTCATCAGCTTCAAGCTATATTTCTTACCTTAGCTCTTGTAACCCCTGTACTACAGACACATCAAACTCTTAAAAGTTTTTTTTCTTTAATTTAAAATTTTTGTGGATACATAGTAGTAGTATATATTTATGGGTTAAACTCTTTTCTAATGATAATTTTTTTGAATCATTGTTGAGATACAATACTCATAAGAGAGTTACCCTTCTAAAGTGTACAATTTGTTGATTTTTAGTATGTTCACAGAGTTGTGCAGCTATCATCAGTAACTAGCTCCAGATGTTTTTATAATCCCAAAAAGGAAGCTCATACCCATTAGCAGTAATAATTTTTCCTCTCCCTAGTACCTGGAGACTATTATTATACTTTCTGTCATAGGGGAGGAAATGTTTCCTCAACCCTTCTAGAGTTCCTGGTTAGGTTTGAAATAAAATGGACAAAGACAGATTAATGGGAGAAAAGTATAACAATTCATTTAATCAAAGTTATATGCAGCCCAGGAAACTTCAGAAATAGATCCAAAGTCTCAAGGGACAGCTGTCCATTTTCATGCTTAGATTCGATGGAGTGACAGCTGTTTTATGTGTCAGCATGGCTGAGCAGTCTAAGGCACTGCATTCAGAAACATGATAGGATAAAAAAAGGAATGATCTAATGATAATAGACTGAGTGGAGACCCCCAGCAAGGCCTGGCTGTTTAGATGCCTCTTGATCCATGTGTGGCATTCCTTTCTCTCAGGTATAGGGCAGGATGTCTTCTGGAATGAAGGTCTTAATGCTCTACTTTCTGACAAGTTGTATCCAAGAATGTCTTTTAAAAAAATCTAATTTAATTCTAAGCTCCAGGATACATGTGCAGGATGTGTAGGTTTGTCACATAGTTAAATGTGTGCCATGTTGGTTTGCTGCACCTATCAGCCCATCAGCTAGGTATTAGCTTCACATGCATATTATCCTGATGCTCTTCCTCCCCCTGCCTCCCTCAAAAGGCCCCAGTGTGCATTGTCTATGTGTTCTCATTGTGTCCATGTGTTCTCATTGTTCAGATCCCACTTAAAAGTGAGAACATACAGTATTTGGTTTTCTGTCCCTGTGTTTGTTTGCTGAGGATAAAGTCTTCCAGCTCCATCTATGTCCCTATAAAGGACATGATCTTGTTCCTTTTTATGGCTGCATAGTATTCCATGGTGTATATGTACCACATTTTCTTTATCCAATCTATCATTGATGGGCATTTGGGTGGATTCCATGCCCTTCCTATTGTTAAAAGTGCTGCAATGAACATATGCGTGCATGTATCGTTATAATTATTTATATTCGTTTGGGTATATACCCAGTAATGTAATTGCTAGGACAAATGACATTTCTGGTTCTAGGTCTTTGAGGAATCTCTACACTGTCTTCCACAATGGTTGCATTCCCACTAACAGTGTAAAAGCATTCCTATTTCTCCACAGCCTTGCCAGCATCTGTTGTTTCTTGACTTTTTAATAATCACCAATCAGAGAATGTCTTTATGGCCAGCTCTTACATAGAAAGGTTGAAGTAACATTTCTCGTTTTTGTGACTGGCTTTCAGGGATAGGATTCTAGTTCTAGTTCTAGCTTCTATGACCTGCCTTAGAGGAGGAATGAAGGAGTAGAAAGAAGGGCAGGAGGAGAAGGTCAGAAAGAGTCTGCTTCTTTCTGAAGCAATCTTCCCACTTAAGCCTCCCAAGTAGCTAGACTACATGGTGTGCCACGATGCCAATCTAAATTTGGTGTTTTTTGGTAGAGATGGGGTTTCACCATGTTGCCTAGTTTGGTCTCTAACTCCTGAGCTCAAGCGATCCACCTGCCTTGGCATCCTAAAGTGCTGGGATTACAGGCATGAGCCACTGCACTTGGCCTATTTTAAGCATTTTATGTAAGTGGAATCTTACATTATTATGTGGCCTTTTGTGACTAGCTTCATTCACTTAACAATGTTTTCAAGCTTCACCCATGTAGCGTGTATCAGTGCTTAATTCTTTTTTATGACTGAATAATATTCTGTTGTATGAATATATCATATTTTATTTATCCATTCATGAGTTGATTGATGGATATTTGTTTTTTTCTCATATTTTGGCTGTTTCGAATAATGCTATTATGAACATTTGTGTACAGGTTTTTCTGTGGACATTGGTTTCCATTTCTTTGGGCATATACCTAGGAGTAGAATTTCTGGTTTACGTAGTAACTCTGTTCAACTTTTTGAGAACTGCCAAACTATTTTTTGATGTGGTTTCACTAATTTGCAATACCACCAGCAATACATGAGAATTCTACTTTCTCCATATTTAAACTTTTTAATTATGAAATTTAAAAAATATATCTTTTAATTCATTCAGTTTCTTCAACAAAATTATTAAGAGCAAACTTATGCACTACTCAAGGGAAAATAATTTTTCTACCAAAAAGACGCCTTAACTCATATGTTTATTGCAGCACTATTCACAATAGCAAAGACATGGAGCTAAGCTAGATGCTTATCAACAATGGAATAGATAAAGAAAATGTGCTACATATATACACATGGAATACTGATATTCAGCTATGAAAAAGAATGCGATCATGTTCTTTGCAGCAACGTGGTTGCAGCTGGAGGTCATTATCTTAAGCAAATTAATGCAGAAACAGAAAACTAAATATCACATGTTCTCATTTACAAGTTGAGAGCTAAGTATTGAGCACACACAGACATAAAGACAGACACTGGGGACTTCAAAAGTGGGGAGGTAGGGAGTAGGATAAGGGCTGAAAAACTGCCTGTTGGGTACTATGTTCAATATGTGGGTAATGGGATAATTAGAAGCCTAAACTTCAGCCTCACACAATATATCCAGATAACAAACATGCATATGTACCCCTGAATCTAAAATTAAAAAAAAATATATTTCATGGAGGATATAAAAAAATAAAAAATAGCTTTTATTTACATTAATATAAATTAAATTAAATTTGAATTGATTTCTGAAATACTGAGAGTGGACTGGGGATGGTGGCTCACGTCTTTAATCCCAGCACTTGGAGAGACAGAAGTGGGAGGGTCATGTGAGTCCCGAGTTAGAGACAGGTAAAAATTAGCCAGGCGTGGTGGTGTTCACCTGTAGTTCCAGCTACTCAGGAGGCTGAGGCATGAGAATTGCTTGAACCTGAGAGGCGGAGTCTGCAGTGAACCAGGATAGCACCACTGTACTCCAGCCTGGGTAACAGAGTGAGACTGTGTCTCAAAAACCAACCAACCAACCAACAAACAAACAAGCAGATACACAAAACCCCCTAAAACAGAGAGCAACATTTTAGTGGGGATTTGTTGTTCTATTATAATAAATCTAGAGTTTCTCTTAAATGAAATTTAAACATTTGTAAAGAACCTTGTTAGCTAATCTTATTATTTAAGTTTTTCTCTAAAGCTGTATAAACTTGTGGACGCATAGTGCTGAACCTAAAGAATGTTTTCCGATTCACAATACAGATAGATTCTTACAAGAGGTAGATTAAACAAACCAATAAAGAGAAAGAAATGCCTGCCACTGGATGCTGTGGGATATATATGTATATATCTATATGTCTATATCTATCTGTATCTATAATAAATTATTCTATCAAAAGGACATCTGCACTTACATGTTTATTGCAGCACCATTCACAATAGCAAAGACATGGAACCAACCTTTATGTCCCTTAATGATGGATTAGATAAAGAAAATGTGGTACATATATACCGTGGAATTCTATTGAGCTATAAAAAAGAAGTACATATATAAGTATTTCATATATATATATATATATATATATATATATATATAGTGTGTATGTGTGTATGTATTTTAAAAAGCAAGTAAAATCAAAGGCACACCCTAGCCAGTTAAAAAAAAAATCACAATAAAACTCCTTAGGCGACTGGGCACAGTGACTTATGCCTATAATCCCAGGACTTTGGGAGGCCAAGGCAGGTGGATCAATAGAGGCCTGGAGTTTGAGACTAGCCTGGCTAAAAAGGTGAAACCCCGTATTTACTAAAAATAAAAAAATTAGCTGGGTGTCATAATGGACTTCTGTAATCCCAACTATCTGGGAGGCTGAGGTAGGGGAACTGCTTGAACTCTGGAGGTGGTGTTTGCATTAAGCTGAGATTGTGCCGTTGCACTCCAGGCTGGGTGACAGAGTGAGACTCCGTCTCAAAACAACAACAAAAACACCTTGGGCGTTTCTAACTTTGAGTCACATAATTTCTTTTCATATATTCTAAGATAACCTGCTTCTAAAATTTATACTTTAACAAAATACATTGATTTTTGTGTCATGGAATTTTTAGCATAAGATAGGGAACAGGTGTGGGATATTAAAAAAATAGCTTTTATTTCAGGATAATTTACTTACAATCTTTGCTGACAAATTAAAAACCTGCGTCAGTTGTCTACTCAGAACCTTTTCTATGGGAAGGTCATTAGTATATTAGAGAATGCTTACCTTTTCCTCTCTAGATTGGATGAGCATTCTCTTCCCATGGAGCTATTAACAGACTAAGTTAAGCAGAAAGGATGTGACATATGATAGCACTGCCTATCCAAATATTACTGCACTGGAAATTATGATCTGTTCTATCTGTAGACCATACGTACAAGTAACAATAGTTAGTGTTCTCTGTGATACTCATGTAACTTACCAATAAATGATTTTTGTTCAAAGGTGTAGGAAACGAATAACAACAAATTAATCATAGTGTTTCTGAATCAGTATTTCTACAAGGAAGTAGATGATAGTAGCAGATGATCTGTGGCAGAATCACTAAACCTAAAGCCTTCCTGCTCCTCATATGGAACAAAGATGAGGGAAACTAGTCTTGGAAAATATCTTCCAGAGAGCTCTTCCAGAGCCAGTTTCCACTAGTTTCCTGCTTTCATCATTACTAGGTGTTTCCATCTCTGAATGGATGAATAATAATTAAAAGACATACTAAACATTAGTTTGCTTTTTAACATGTGCTTTTATTTCATACTTAAGGCTACCATTTCTTTCACATATACTGCATAGTTAGAGGACTATGTAAGTGAGAACCTAGAAAGGCAAGGAATTATGATTTGAAATATTTTTTTCTTATTGCATATAAACTATACCTAAATATATTAAACATTTTTTTTTCTTTATGTTGGGTCTCTGGATAATAATGGGTATAACACTATATGGTTAAATGCCTGGGTTTTGCATTTTGTTATCTTGTCTAGCTATGTGACTTTGAGAAAGTTGCTTAACATTTTTGTTCCTTAGTTTATTTGTCAATAAAATAGGGAACATATTAGCATCTTTCTTACAGGGTTATTGGGAGATTTATAATCTCTTCAGATTGTTTAATATGTTATTGTTATGAACTCCAGGGTAAGAAAGAAGCTTTCCTTTCTAATTTTATCTTACAGCGTCTGTCTCTCTCCACCCCTCCACCCCTGTGTAACCTGATTGAGTCACAGGTTCACTTTGTTGTATCATGCCTTCACAGGTGTCTACACCCACTTCTCTTCCTGTCAAAGATGGGCTGAGACCTGGTCTCTTCCTCCCACTAGCTCTTTTTCTTCTAGCCTTCTCAAATTTCTTCATTGCTCTTTAAAAACTCCTCTCCTATAGCAGCAATCAGTCTATTTTTTAAAAACTCTGTTAGTTTGTGAGCTCTTGGATGAGCAGCTCTAATTTTTCAGGTGTGATTTATTTTTGAATACCCCAAAGTGCTGGCACAAAACAGATATTTAAAAAATGTGTATTGAATTGAGTTAAATACTGGCTTGGGCTTCTTAGGTTGTAGAAATTAGGGTAGCAGTTATTCTTAAATCACTCTGTTTGGCATAGTCTTGCCTCATGCTTCTATACTAGCAATCTGGTGATGATGTATATACTGCAACACTTGAAAAAGCCTCTTCAATAGCACGTCTTAAGTATGCTGCTTATTTAAGAATGCAAGATAAGGGAATAACAACACTATCATCATTTTATAATTATTGTTTTAATGTTTGATATTGCTTTTTATATTTATAAGAATTATAATGATTTCATACTCATGGCATTTAAAAATAATTGAATTAGTTGTCATACTTTTAGTGAAATAATGTAAGAACATTATATTAAGAGTTTCTTTTATTTTAATTTACTTATTTAAAAAATTCCAGTCTAATTTAAAAAATTTATTTTATATATGAGGGAAATAGGGGGAGGGCAGAAAGCCTCTGAAGATTGAGAAGTTCTGAGTGGTTCCCCAAACTGTTCCTGCCCAAGTTCAGAAAATTATAATACAACTAAGTCAAAGTAAGTGGATTTGAAAGTGGTGTATGATAGCTGTGTAATATACAAAGAGACAAAACATTTTAACTCTAACGACGTGGCCTCAGGCCAGTAGACTCAGGAAGTTGATCTTGGCAATGAACTGTTGCGACCCCAAAAGGAGAAGGAAGTGTGAGAATGGTAGCCAAAACAAAGCAGAACCAAAGCAAATGTTGTCATAGTACCTGGAGTGCAGAATACTTTTAACAATAGGCAAACCCAGGAGTTCTTAGTAGTCTAAAATATGCATTAGAAAAACACTCTTACTGGGCAGATCTACCCCTGTTTACTTGGCTTGAAGAGAAGGTGATAAATTGGTATAAAGAAAATGGTTTACAATCCTCCTGCCATAGTTTCATGTGAGGATGTATAACATGACTAGTAGATAAATACAAACTCATCTCCTGTCTGGAAACCTTTGTGTTTTATATAAAACAACTGTATGTGGTAGCCTTGGAGACACTGGACCTAAAGTGTTTGAGGAAAGGGAAGTTAGTAAAATAATCAAAGGCATGGAGATTTTATGTGCAAAGGTATCACCGAGATTAAGAAACTTTAAGACAGAAATGGAGAGGTAAGTGGTGGGTATGATCAGAGTCATTCAAATTGTGAAATGTATGAAGAGTCTGAGTAGACTTGTTCACCAAAGTCGAGAATATTAGAACTAAGGGGAACTTTTTAAAGCATGATGAAAATTAATTTAGGAAAATAAAAGGGATTTTTAAAATCATATGAATAATAGATGCAATAAGACTATTCTTGTGGCAAGTGAACAAGATAAAAATGTAGGTATTTCTAGGATGGATTTAAACAGATTGGTAATGTTAATGATAATTAGATAAATTTGTATACTAGTCAGACTTAGCTGGATAATACTGCAGCAATAATTTTTGAAATCTCAGTAGTTTAGAAGACTAAAGGCTTATTTTTGTTCCTGCTACATGTTCATAATTTGTCAGGGAGCACGTAGTGATGGTAGGGCTCTTTATGTGGATCTCACTCAGGAATGTAGGTGAAGAAGAGTTCTATCTGTATGCTCCTACATTTCTCAAAGCAGGAATGAGGGATATGACAACTTTCAAACTACCTCTCAACAATTGTGTGTGCACATATGTTTGGTGAAATTGGCAAGCTGATTCCAAAATATATATGAAAATTTAAAAGGACCAAGGATATCAAGACAACTTTGAAAAAAGAAAAAGTCATATGACTTACTCTACCAGATGTGAAGATTTATTAAAAAACAATTAATAGTAATTAAGACATATACTGTTTGCACAGGGATAGGTAAGTAGACTAATGGATTTCAAAAGAGAGTCCAGGAAAAGAACCATACCTCTATGAAGACCTGACTTTTGGCAAAATTTGGCACTGCATAGCAACTTATATTTTAAAATTATACATTATAATTATACAACTTATACATTATAAAAATGTATAAGAGCAACTTATACATTTTTAAATAAATAATATTTTTTAAACTAATAGTAGTATGCAAAATGATTGGCATATGGAAAAAAAATTGATCCCTGCCTCACACTATGCATAAAATAAATTTCAGTTCTTTTTCTTCTTCTCCTGTTTCTTTTTTTTTGTTTTCTCTTTTTCTCTTTGCTTAACCAAAATTAATTTTGTGTAATGTGTGAGTTAGAGATCAAGTTCAACTGAGCAGTTTGAATAGAACAATCCCAGAGTATAGAACATTGATAGAGTTTAATAGAACATTGGCAGACCCCAGAAATTTTCCTTGTACATCTTCCCAATTGTTACTGTTTCTCTCATCCTGAAGAGTAAACATCATCCTGACTTTTAAGACTAGTTTTGTTTATTTTGTACATTGTATAAATAGAAGCTTATAGAAGATAGTCTCATGTAGATTCTTCTTTTTCTTGACATTATACTTGTGAGAATAATGTAAGTGCATACAGCTATACTTTATTTATTTTCATTGCTGTCTAGTATTTTATGTTATGAATATTCCACAATTTTTTCAGACTATTGTTGAAAAACATGTGAATTGTTTCTAGTTTTGTGGTATAGGCACACCTCTGTATTTTCCTTGGTGCACGGATTTCTGTTAGTTATATGCCTAGAAACAGGGCCAACTGAATATTTATGGATCTTCCTGCAAAATGAAAATGTTAGGTCTTTTGTTCAACATTTATTAAGAGTTTCAAGACAACTATTGCAGGTAATTAAACTAAACACAAGGTCCTTCTAAGTCCAAGGCCCTGTGCAATTGCATGGGTCACATACCCATGTAACTACTCTGATTTTGGGATTTATTTATTCGTGAAACATTACCCATGTGAATGCCAGGAGTAGAATTGCTTGTTCATAGGTTATGCATAAATTCAACTCAAGATTAAATGCCAAACTGTTTTCCAAAATTTGTACCAGTTTACCACCAACTATGTATGAGAATTCCTATTGCTTTATATTATTAACATGAACTTAATATCTCATTGTGTTTTATTTTGAATTTCCCCATGACAAGTGAAATTTAGCACCTTTTCTGTAAGAACCTGGCTAGCCATATGCAGAAAACAGAAACTGGACCCCTTCCTTATAACTTATATGAAAATTAACTCAGGATAGATTAAAGACTTAAATGTAAAAGCCTAAAACCATGAAAACCCTAGAAGAAAACCTAAGCAATACCATTCAGGACATAGGAACAGGTGAAAACTTCATGACTAAAATACCAAAAGCAATTGCAACAAAGGCCAAAATTGACAGATCGGATCCATTTAAACTAATGAGCTTCTGCTTGGCAAAAGAAACTATCATCAGAGAGTGAACAGGCAACCTACAGAATGGGAGAAAATTTTTGCAATCTATTCATCTGATAAAGGTCTAATATCCAGAATCTACAGGAAACTTAAACAAATTTACAAAACAAACAAACAAAAAAAACCCAACCCCATCGAAAAATAGGTGAAGGATATCAACAGACATTTCTGAAAAGAAGACATTTATGCAGCCAACAAACATATGAAAAAAACCTCATCATCACTGGTCATTAGAGAAATGCAAATCAAAACCACAATGAGATAACATCTCATGCCAGTTAGAATGGTGGTCATTAAAAAGTTAGGAAATAACAGATGCTGGAGAGGATATGGAAAAATGGGAACACTTTTACACTGTTGGTGGGGGTGTAAATTAGTTCAACCATTGTGGAAGACAGTGTGGCAATTCCTCAAAGATCCAGATCCAGAAATACCACTTGACCCAGCCATCCCATTACTGGGTATATACCTAAAGGATTATAAATCATCCTACTATAAAGACACATACACACGTATGTTTGTTGCAACACTTTCTGAATAGCAAAGACTTGTAACCAACCTAAATGCCCGTGAATGATAGACTGGATAAAGAAAATGTGGCACATATATACCATGGAATACTATGCAGCCATAAAAAATAATGAGTCCACATCCTTTGAAGGGATATGGATGAAGCTGGAAACCATTATCCTCAGCAAACTAACACAGGAACAGAAAACCAAACACTGCATGCTCTCACTTATAAGTGAGAGTTGAACAGATGAGAACACATGGACACAGGGAAGGGAGTATCACACACCAGGGCATGGCAGGGGTGGGGAACAAGGGGAGAGAAAGCATTAGGACAAAGACCTAATGCATCCATGGCTTAAAACCTAGATGACAAGCTGATAGGTGCAACAAACCATCATGGCACATGTATACCTATGTAACAAACCTGCATGTTCAGCGCTTGTATCCCAGAACTTAATGTAAAGTAAAAAAAATGATAATAATAAAATAAAAATAAAAACATGTTTAGGCTAAAAAAAAAAAAGAACTCAAGAAATTTAGCACCTTTTCATGTGTGTGTTGTTCATTTGGGCATCTTCTTTGGGAAAGTTTCCATTCAGGACTCTTGTCTATTTTAAAAATTGGTTTGAGAATGTCAGATAGGAAAACTACAGAATAAACAATGGATAAAATATACACATTTTAGTTGTCTCCCGTGAGCCTTAATTTTTTCACTGAAAAAGTGATTTACATCCTACTGATGCAGAGGCCTAAAATTAGAGTCAATGAATATTATTATATTTATGTGTTGTGCTTTGATATCTAGTATTTATGTTGGGCCTCCTTCTTGCTCCCATTTATAGAAAAAGTAAATACAAAAGTCTTGAGTTAGGAGTATGATTATCCTATTTGGGGCAATAAAAAGGCTACTGTGATTAGAGAATGAAGGTGATCTTCTTTACTTGGTCTACTGATTCAAATGCTAATCTCTTCCAGAAGCACCATCACAGACACATCCACAAAAAATATTTAGTAGCAATCAGAGCTTCTCTTCACCCAGTCAAATTGTCACATAAAATTAACTATTATACTTGTATAGTTATCAGTTCTACTGCTCTTCATTCTTTGTATAAGACCAGATTTACATATGGTGCCATTTTTTTCTTTCTGAATGACCTCATTTAACATTTCTTATTGTGTAATTTTGCACTTGATGAATTCTTTTAATGTTTCAGTTTCCTATTTTATGTTCCTTTTTGAAAGATATTTGGATATAGAATTCTAGGTTCACTTTTTTTTTTTTTTTTTTTTTCTGTCAGGTCTTTAAAACTGTTGCACTACTGTCTTCTGGCTTGCATAGTTTCTGATAAGAAGTCTGCTGTAATTCTTACATTTATTCCTCTATATAAGGTGTCTTTTTTCTTCTGGCTCTTTTAAGAATTTCTCTGTATCACTTGTTTTAAGCAATTTAATTATGAAATGCTCTGTATAGTTTTCTTCATGATACTTCAGTTACATGGAATCCGTTTTATCCTTTCAGTTTTTGCTCTTGAGCTTCGTTGAGCAAGACTAGAGTAGCAGTTAGTCTAGGGCTAATTCTACCCCACTAGTGAAACAATACACTTCTCAGTACTCTACCCAACGAGTAGTGAATTAAGAGGTTTTATATTTTGTCTAGTGGGAGGAGGAACTTTTTCTAGATCTGTCAGCCTCAAGTACTGTTTTCTCCAATTCTTTTGGGTGTTTTTTTCCACAGCTTCATGTGGTTTCCTTTCTTTCATGTGCTGATTACTGCTCTGCCAAAGACTAAAGAGGGATCCTCTGTGGATCCCTGGTGCTCTCTTTCCTGTCTAATCTCTGTCCTTTGAATTCTAGCTGCCTTGATATCTGCAGATTTTGAGCTTCATCTTTTCAGAGAGACTACAGGCACAAACTGAGTTATCTATCTCTGTGCTATGGCTTGAAAATATTCTCCTGGCAGTAATCTGTGAGAATCATAGGGCTCACTTCATTTCTTTTCCACGTCTCAGGCATTACTGTCCTTTGTACTTTTCCCAATGCCCTGAAAATTATTATTTCATATGTTTTGCTCATATTTTTACTTGTTTTAGTTTTGAAAGTAAATTTTGTATCTTTTACTCTATCTTGTTTGGTAGTAGAAATCTCTCAGGAGTCTATATATTTGGAAGAGAAAGTTATCAGGATTTTCTGTTCCTATAAGTATTTTATATATTCCTTTAAAAATCTTTATACTCTTTATTTTTCTTTTTCATGCTTTACTACACTAGCTAGAGTATATGGTAAATATTGAACAGATACGGATACATAGTGATAATTAAAACCTTAGTTTTATTCCTGACCTCAGTGGTAAAGCTTTTAACATTTTGACATTAAGTATAGTTTATTTTATTTATTATCATTATTATTATTTTACTTTATAAATTATACTTTAAGCTCTGGGGTACCTGTGCAGAATGTGCAGGTTTGTTTCATAGGTATACATGTGCCATGGTGGTTTGCTGCATCCATCACCCTGTCATCTACATTAGGTATTTCTCCTAATTCTATCCCTCCTCTATCCCCCCAACCCTCTGCTATCCCTCCTTTAGTCCCCCCACCCCCTGACGGGCCCCAGTGTGTGGTGTTCTCATTGTTCAGCTTCCACTTATGCGTGAGAACATACAGTGTTTGGTTTTCTGTTTTTGTGTCAGTTTGCTGAGAATAATGGTTTTCAGCTTTATCTATGTCCCTGCAAAGAATGTGAACTCATAATTTTTTATGGCTGCATAGTATTCCATGGTGTATATATGCCACATTTTCTTTATCCAGTCTCTCATTGATGGGCATTTAGGTTGGTTCCAAGTCTTTACTATTGTGAACAGTGCCTCAGTAAGCATATGTGTGCATATGTCTTTATAGTAGAATGATTTACAATACTTTGGGTATATACCCGGTAATGGGATTGCTGGGTCAAATGGAATTTCTATTTCTAGATCCTTAAGTAATTGCCACACTGTTTTCCACAATGGTTGAACTAATTTACACTCCCACCAACAGTGTAAAATAGTATTTCTCCACATCCTGTCCAGCACCTGTTGTCTCCTGATTTTTTAATGATTGCCATTGTAACTGGCATCAGATAGTATCTTGTTGTAGTTTTGATTTGCATTTCTCTAATGACCAGTGATAATGAGCTTTCTTTCATATGTTTGTTGGCTGCATAAATGTCTTCTTTGGAGAAGTGTCTGTTTATATCTTTTGGCCACTTTTTGATGGAGTTTTTTTCTTCTTGTAAATTTGTTTAAGTTCTTTGTGGATTCTGAATATTAGCCCTTTGTCAAATGGGTAGACAAAAAATTTGTTTCCATTCTCTTGGTTGCCAGTTCACTCTAATGATAGTTTCTTTTGTGGTACAGATGCTCTTTAGTTTAATTAGATTCTATTTGTCCATTTTGGCTTTTTTTGCCATTGCTTTCAGTGTTTTAGTCATGAAGTCCTTGCCCATGACTATGTCCTGAATGATATGGCCTAGGTTTTCTTCTAGGGTTTTTATGGTGTTAGGGCTTATGTTTAAATCTTTAATCCATCTTGAGTTAATTTTTGTATAAATTTTAAGGAAGGGATCCAGTTTCACCTTTCTGCATATGACAAGCCAGTTTTCTCAACGCCCTTTATTAAAGAGAGAATCATTTCCCCCTTGCTTGTTTTTGTCAGGTTTGTCAAAGATCAGATGGTTTAGATGTGTGGCGTTATTCTGTTCTGTTCCATTGGTCTATATCTGTTTTGGTACTGGTACCGTGCTGTTTTGATTACTGTAGCCTTGTAGTATAGTTTGAAGTCAGGTAGTGTGATGCCTCCAGCTTTATTTCTTTTTGCTTAGAATTGTCTTGGCTATGTGGGCTCTTTTTTGATTCCATATGAAGTTTAAGTGTTTTTTTTCCAGTTCAGTGAAGAAACTCAATGGTAGCTTCATGGGGATAGCATTGAATCTATAAACTACTTTGGGCACTATGGCCATTTTACAATATTGATTCTTCCTAACCATGAGCATGGAATGTTTTTCCATCTGTTTGTGTCTTCCTTTATTTCCTTGAGCAGTGGTTTATAGTTCTCCTTGAAGAGGTCCTTCACATCCTTTGTTAGTTGTATTCCTAGATATTTTATTATCTTTGTAGCAATTGTGAATGTGAGTTTGCTCATAATTTGGCTCTTTTTAACTCTGTTATTTGTGCATAGGAATGCTTGTGATTTCTGCACATTGATTTTTTATCCTGTGACTTTGTCAAAGTTGGTTATCAACTTAAGGATATTTTGGGCTGAGACAATGGGGTCTTCTAAATATTCAGTCATGTCATCTGCAAATAGAGAAAATTTGACTTCCTCTCTTCCTATTTGAATATGTTTTATTTCTTTTTCTCACCTGATTGCTCTGGCCAGAACTTCCAATACTATGTTGAATAGGAGTGGTGAGAGAGGGCATTCTTGTCTTGTGCTGGTTTTCAATGGGAATGCTTCCAGTTTTTGCCCATTCAGTATGATATTGGCTGTGGGTTTGTCATAAATAGCTGTTATTATTTTGGGATAAATTTCATCAACACCTAGTTTATTGAGAGTTTTTCAGCATAAAGCACTGTTGAATTTTGTCGAAGGCCTTCTCTGCATCTATTGAGATAATCATGTGGTCTTTGTCTTTGATTCTGTTTATGTGATGGATTACATTTATAGATTTGATTATGTAGAACCAGCCTTACATCCCAAGGATGAATCCAACTTGATCACGATGGATAAGCTTTTTGATGTGCTGTTGGATTTCGTTCGCTAGTATTTTATTGAGGATTTTCACATCAATGGTCATCATGGGTATTGGCCTGAAGTTTTCTCCTTTAGTTGTGTCTCTGCTAGGTTTTGGTATCAGGATGATGTTGGTCTCATAAAATGAGTTAGGGAAGATTCCCTCTTTTTCTATTGTTTGGAATCTTTTCAGAAGGAATGGAACCAGTTCCTCTTTGTACTTCTGGTAGAATTTGGCTGTGAACCTGTCTAGTACTGGACTTTTTTTGGTTGGTAGGCTGTTAATTGCTGCCTCAATTTCAGACATTGTTATTGGCCTACTCAGGGATTTGACTTCTTCCTGGTTTAGTCGTGGGAGGGTGTAAGTGTCCAGGAATTTATCAATTTCTTCTAGATTTACTGGTTTGTTTACATAGAAGTGTTTATACTGTTCTCTGATGATAGTTTGTATTTCTGTGGGATCATTAGTGATATCCCCTTTATCATTTTTTATTGCATCTATTTGATTCTTCTCTCTTTTTGTGTTTATTAGTGTGGCTAGCAGTCTATCTATTTGTTGATCTACTAAAAAAATTATGTTGTACTTTTTAAAATCCTTGCTCCTCATCTACTGAGATAATCAAAGGATTTTTTTTTATTTTATTCTGTTAATGTGGTAAAATATATTAAATATATTTTAGGTATAATTTATATAGTGTAAATGGATGTTAAGGGTAATACTCAATTAGTTTTGACAAATGTTACACTTGTATATATTTTTTTCTTAATAGGAAATAACAAGAGAAAGGAAGGAAGGAAGATACGTAGGTGTATACATTTGTCAAATGTATACCAGTGTTCCATTGAGATTCACAAACATGAAACATTTCCACCATCCCAACAGTTTTCCTTGTATGCTTTCTGTCAGTCCTGTTTCCACCCCGAGACAATCCTTTTTTTTTTTTCCTGAGATTAAGCCTGCCTGTTATTGAACTTTGTATAATTAAAATTAGAGTAGCAGTGGGGTCAGTGGCTCACACCTCTAATACCAGCACTTTGGAAGACTCAGGTTGGTGTCAGCTTGAATCCAGGAGCTTGAGACCCACCTGAGCAACATAGTGAGACCTTGTCTCTACAGATAATAGACAAAGTTAGTCAAATGTGGCAGCACAAACCTGTAGTCCCAGTTATTTGGGAAGCTGAGATAAGAGAGTTGCTTGAGCCCAGGCGGCAAGCTGAGATCACACCTCTGCACTCAACCCTGGTCAACAAAGCAAGATCCTGTCTCAAAAAAATAAAATAAAGTAACAATAAAATTAGAGAAGTACTCTTTCTGAGCTTTGCTCCTTAACTCATTAAACTGTTTAAATTTTTTTAATAAAATATTTTTTAATTTTAATTTTTAATTTTTATAAATATATAATGTATATATTTATGGGGTATATGAGTTGTTTTGATACAGTCATAGAATGTGTAATTATTTCCTTAGGGCAAGTGGATTATTCATTACCTCAAGCAATTATTCTTTATTATGTGACAGACAATCCAATTATGCTCTTTTCACTATTTTTAAATGTACAATAAACTATTGTATACTGTAGCCACCCTGCTGTGCAACCAAACACTAGATCTTCTTCACTCTTTCTAACTATATTTTGTACCCATTAATCATCCCCACTTTAATACCCTGCAACCTTTCACTACCCTTCCCGGCTTCTGATAACCATTGTTTTACTCTCTATCTCCATGAGTCCAATTGTTTTAATTTTCAGCTGCCACAAATACATGAGAACATGCAAAGTGGTCTTTCAGTGCCTGGCTTATTTAACTTAACATAATGACCTCCAGCTCCATCAATGTTGCAAATGACATCTCATTTTTTATGGCTGAATAGTACTCCATTGTGTATATGTACCATATTTTCTTTATCTATTAATCTGTTGATGGACACTTAGGTTGCTTCCAAATTTTGGCTATTGTAAATAGTGCTTCAATAAACTGCAATAAACATGAGAGTGCAGATATCTGATTTTCATTCTTTTGGGTATATACCCAGCACTGGGATGTCTGGATTATATGGTAGTTCTATTTCTAGTTTTTTGAGAAATCCCTAAACTGTTCTCGATGGTAGTGGTACTAATTTACTTTCTCACCAACAGTGTGTAAGGGTTCCCTTTTCTCTACATCTTCATCAGCATTTGTTATTGCCTGTCTTTTTGATAAAAGCCATTTTAACTAGGGGGAGATGATAACTTATTATAGTTTTGATTTTCATTTCTCTGATGATCAGTGATGTTGAGCACCTTTTAATATAGTTGTTTGCTATTTGCATGTTTTCTCTTGAGAAATGTCTACTTAGATCTTTTCCCTATTTTTAAATTGGATTATTAAGTCTTTTCCTATAGAGTTGTTGGAGTCTGGGAGGCTTGGGAGGCTGGGGAGGCCTCAGGAAACTTACAATCGTGTTGTAAGGAGAAACAAACACATCCTTCTTCACATGGTGGTGGGAAAGAGAATGAGAGAAGTACAGAGTGAAGTGGGAAAAAGCCCTCACAAAGCCATCAGATCTTGTGATAACTCACTCACTGTCATGAGAATGGCACAGGAGAACTGCCCCCATAATTGAGTCACTTCCACAAAGTCTGTCCACCAACACATGGGGATTACAATTGGGATTATAATTCAAGATGAGATTTAGGTGGGGACACAAAGCCAGACCATATTGTTCTGCCCTGGCTCTTCCCAAATCTCATGACTTCACACTGCAAAATATAATCATGCCTTTCCAACAGTCACCCACTGTCTTAACTCATTCCAGCATTAACTCAAAAGTTCAAGTTTAAAGTCCCATCTGAGACAAGGCAAGTCCCTTCTGCCTGTGGACCTGTAAAATCGAAGGCAAGTTAGTTACTTCCTAGATTCAATGGGGGTACAAGTATTGCATGAATACACCCATTCAAAATGGAAAAACTTGGCCAAAACAAAAGGCTACAGACCCCATGGAAGTCTGAAATCTAACAGAGCAGTCATTGAACCTTAAAATTTCACAATGATCTCCATTGACTCCATGTCTTACATCCGGTTCATGCTGATGCAAATGGTGGGCTCTCATGTCCTTGGGCAGCTCTGCCCCTGTGGCTTTTCAGGGTACAGCCTTCTGCCCCAGCTGCTTTCATGGCTGGCATTGTGTATATGTGGCTTTTCCAGGTGCAGGGTGAAAGCTGTTGGAGGATAGTGGCCCTCTTCTCATAGCTTCACTAGGCAGTACCCTAGTGGGGACTCTGTATGGGGGATCCAAACCCACATTTTCCTTCTGCACTAGCCTAGCAGAGGTTCTCCACAAGGGCCCCCACCCCCCCCCACTTCAGCAGACTTCTGCCTGGACATCCAAGCATTTCCATACATATCTGAAATGTAGGCACAGGTTCCCAAACCTCAGTTCTGGTCTTCTGTTCACCACAGAACCAATACCATGTGGAAACTGCCAAGGCTTGGGGCTTCTATTCTCTGAAGCAACAGCCTGAGCTGTACCTTGGCCCCTTTTAGCCATGGCTTGAGTGGCTGGGACACAGTCCTGAGACTACACACAGCAGGGGGCCCCTTGACCCAGCCAAGGAAACCATCATTTCCTCCTAGGCCTTGGGACCTGTGATGGGAGGGACTACTGTGAAGCTCACTGACATGCCCTGGGAACAACTTCCCCATGGTATTGGCAACTGGCATTTGGCTCCTCAGATAGTTTGGGTTATTTATGCAAATTTCTGCAGCTCGCTTGAATTTCTCCCCAGAAAATGGGTTTTTATTTCTGTCACATTGAACTGCAAATTTTCCAAACTTTTATGTTCTGTGTCCTCTGTAATGATTTGCCACTTAGAAATTTCTTCTGCCAGATACCCTAAATCACTCCTCTCAAGTTCAAAGTTCCACAGATATCTAGGGCAGGGGAAAAATGCTGCCAATCTTTTTGCTAAAGCATAGTAAGAGTCACCTTTTCTCTAGTTCCAAAAGAGTTCTTCATCTCTATCTGAGTTCACCTCAACCTGGTCTTCATTGTCCATATCACTATATGCATTTCAGTCAAAGCCATTCAGTAAGTCTCTAGGAAGTTCCGAACTTTCCCACATTTTCCTATCTTCTTCTGAGCCTTCCAAACTGTTGTTCCAACCTCTACCTGTTAGCCAGGTCCAAAGTTTCTTCCACATTTTCAGATATCTTTATAGTGGCACTCCACTCTCTGTGGCACCAATTAGTCCATTCTAACACTGCTATAAAGAAATGCCTAAGACTGGGTAATTTATAAAGGAAAGATTTAATTGACTCACAGTTACATATGGCTGGGGAGGCCTCAGGAAACTTACAATCATGACAGGAAGGGAAGCAAACACATCCTTTTTCACATGGGGGCAGGAGAGAGAAGAATGGGAGAAGTACAGAGGAAAGTAGGGGAAAAGGCTTTCATAAAAGCATCAGGTCTTGTGAGAACTCACTCACTATCATGAGAACAGAATGGGGAACCATTGCAATTATTTAATCACCTCCCACAAGGTCCCTCACCCAACACGTGGGGATTAAAATTAGGATTACAACTCAAGATGAGATTTGGGTGGGGACATGGAGCCAGACTATATCAGATAGTTTGCAGATATTTTCCTTCATTATTTGGGTTGTCTTTTAACTTTGTTGATTATTTTCTTTGCTGTAAAGAAATTTTTTAACTTGATGTGATTCTGTTTGTCCATTTTTGCTTTGGTTGCCTGTCCTTATAGAATACTACTCAAAAAATATTTTCCCAGCAAAATGTCCTGGAGTTTCCCTTATGTTTTCTTTTAGTCATTTTATAGTTTGAGGTCTTAGTATTTAAGACTCTAATCCATTTTGATTTGACTTTAGTATGTGGAAAGAGATAGGGGTCTAATTTTACTTTTCTGCATATGAATATCCATTTTTCCCAGCACCCTTTACTGAGGAGACTGTCTTTTCGCCATTGTGTATTCTTGACATCTTTGTAAAAAATGATTTCACCATAGGTTTGTGGATTTCTTTCTAGGTTCTCTGTTCTGTTCCATTGGTCTCTGTTTTGTTTTTTTGTGTGTGTGTGTGTGTGTGTATGTGTGTGTGTGTGTGTGTGCGCGCGCGCGTGTGCGCACAAATATCATGCTGTTTTGGTTACTATAGCTCTGTGTTGCACCTTAAAATCAAGTAATGTGATTTCTTCAGCTTCGTTCTTTTTACTGAGGATAACATTGGTTATTCTATTTTTTTTTGTGGTTCCATATATATTTTAGGATTATTTTTTCTATTTCTGTGAAGAATATCATTGGTATTTTTGATAGGAATTGCACTGAATCTGTAGACTGCTTTGGGTATTAAGGTCATTTTAACAATATTCATTCTTCCAATCCATAAACATGAAGTATTTTCCATTTTGTGGTATTCTCTTTAATTTCTTTCATCAGTGTTTTATAGTTCTCATTATAGAGATATTTCACCTATTTGGTTGAAGGTATTCCTAGGTATTTTATTATTTTTTGTAATTATTATTTTAAATGGGATTGAGTCCTTGATTTGATTTTCAGTTTGGTCGTTATCAGTGTAGAAAGACTATTGGCTGGGTGGAGTGTCTCATGCCTGTAATCCCAGTACCTTGGGAAGCTGAGATGGGATGATTGCTGGGGCCAGAAGTTCAAGACCAGGCTGGACAGCATAAAGAGACCCAATCCCCACCAAATATATATATAAAAAAAACATTAGTCAGGTGTATTAGTCCTTTTTCATGCTGCTGATAAAGACATACCTGAGACTGGGCAATTTACAAAAGAATGGGATTTATTGGACTTATAGTTTTACCTGGAAGGTGAAAGGCACGTTTGACATGGTGGCAGACAAGAGAAGAGAGCTTGTGTTGGAAAACTCCCCCTTATAATAAGCATTAGGTCTCATGAGACTCACTACAGCATGGGAAAGACCTGTCTGGATGATTAAATTATCCCCTTTCTGGGTCCCTCCCACAATACGTGGGAATTCAAGGTAAGATTTGGATGAGCCATGTATTATTCCACCCCGAACCTTCCTAAGTCTCATGTCCTCACATTTCAAAACCAATAATGCCTTCCCAGCAGTCTCCCAACGTCTTAACTAATTTGAGCATTAACTCCAAAGTTCATAGTTCAAAGTCTTATCAGAGACAAGGCAAGTCCCTTCTGGCTATGAATCTGTACAATCAAAAACAAGCTCTTGACCTCGTGATCCACCCGCCTCGGCCTCCCGAAGGTCAACATGGTGAAACCCCGTCTCTACTAAAAATACAAAAAATTAGCTGGGCATGGTGGCGCGTGCCTGTAATCCCAGCTACTCAGGAGGCTGAGGCAGGAGAATTGCCTGAACCCAGGAGGCGAGGTTGCGGTGAGCCGAGATCGCGCCATTGCACTCCAGCCTGGGTAACAAGGGCGAAACTCCGTCTCAAAACAAAACAAAACAAAACAAAACAAAACAAAACAAAACAAAACAAACAAACAAAAAAAACAAGCTAGTTACTTCTTAGATACAACAGGGATACAGGAATTGAGTAAGTACAGCTATTCCAAATTTGGAGACATTGGTCAAAACTAAGAGGCTACAGGCCCAATGCAAGTCTGAAATCCAGTGGGGCAGTCAAATCTTAAATCTCCAAAATAATCTCCTTTGACTCCATGTCTCACATCCAGGTCACTTAGATGCAAGAAAGGGGTTCCTATGGTTTTGGGCAGCTCTGCTCCTGTGGCTTTTCAGTATACAGCCTCCATTTTGGCTGATTTCACAGGCTAGCATTGAGTGTCTGCAGCTTTTCCAACTGCATGGTGTAAGCTGTCGGTGGATCTACCATTCTGGGGTCTGGAGGATGGTGGTCCTCTTCTAAAAGCTCCACTAGGCAGTGCCCCAATAGGGATCTGTATGGGGGCTCCAACTCCACGTTTCCCTTCTGCAATGCCCTAGTGGAGGTTCTCCACGAGGGTGTCGCTCCTCCAGCAAACTTCTCTCTGGACATTTAGGTGTTTCTACTCATCTTCTGAAATCTAGGCAGAAGTTGCAAAAATCTCACTTTTTGACTTCTGTACACCCACAGGCTCAAAATCACATGGAAGCTTCCGAGGCTCCTCTGAAGCACAGATGAGCTGTACCTTAGTCCCTTTTAGTCATGGATGCAGCAGCTGGGATGCAGGGCATCAAGTCCCTAGACTATGCACAGCAGAGGGACCCTGGGCCCAGCCCACCAAATCATGTTTTCCTCCTAGGCTTCCAGACCTGTGATGGGAGAGGCTGCCTTGAAGGCCTCTGACATGCCCTGGAGACATTTTCTCTATTGTCTTGGGGATTAACATTCGGATCCTTGTTACTTATGCAAATTTCTGCAGCCAGCTTGAATTTCTCCTCAGAAAATGGGTTTGTTTTTTTTTTCCTATGACATTGTCAGGCTGCAAATTTTTCAAAACTTTTGTGCTCTGCTTCCCTTATAAAACTGAACACCTTTAACAGCACCCAAGTCACATTGAATAAAGCTTTGCTGCTTAGATATTCTCCCAGATACTCTAAATCATCTCTCTCAAGTTCAGAGTTCCACAAATCTTTAGAGCAGTGGCCAAATGCTGCCAGTCTCTTTGCTAAAACATAACAAAAGTTACCTTTGCTCCAGTTCCCAACAAGTTCCTCATCTCCATCTGAAACCAGCTCAGCCTGGACCTTATTTTCAGTATCACTATCAGGCTTTTGGTCAAAGCCATGCCATAAGTCTCTAGGAAGTTCCAAACTTTCCCACATTTTCTTGTCTTCTTTGAGCTCTCCCAACTATTCTAATTTCTGCATGTTACCCAGTTCCAAAGTCGCTTCCACCTTTTCAGGTATCTTTTCAACATTGCCCCACTCTGCTGGTACCAATGTACTGTATTAGTCTGTTTTCCACACTGCTGATAAAGACATACCTGAGACTGGGTAATTTACAAAAGAAAGAGATTTAATTGGATTTACAGTTTCAGGTGGCTGAGGAAGCCTTGCAATCATGGAAGAAGGCAAGGAGGAGCAAGCCATATCTTATGTGGACGGCAGCAGACAAAGAGAAAACTTGTGCAGGGAAACTCCCCCTTATAAAAACGTCAGATCTTGTGAGACTTACTATCCTGAGAACAGCATGGGAAAGACCTGCTCCTATGATTCAGTTATCTTCCACTGGGTCCCTCCCACAACACATGGGAATTCATGATGAGATGTGGGTGAGGACACAGCCAAACCATATCACTGGTGTGGTGGCATGTGTCTTTAGTCCCAGCTACTTGGGAGATTGAGGCAGGAAGTTCATTTGAGTTCCAGAGTTCAAGACTGCAATGAGTCAGCTATGACTGTGCCATTGCACTCCATCCTGGGTGACAGAGTGAGACCCTGTCTCTTAAAAAAAAAATGCTACTGGTTTTTATACATTAATTTTGTATCCCGAGAGTTTACTAAATGTGTTCACCAAAACATTGGGGTTTTCTATGTATATGATCATATCATCACCAATAAAGATCATTTGACTTCCTCTTTTTTAATTTGGTTGCTGTTTATTTCTTTCTGTTTCCTGATTGCTCTGGCTAGGACTTCTAGTACTATGTTGAATAGGAGTAGTGAAAGTGGGCATCATTGTCTTGTTTCAGTTTTAGGAAGAATGCCTTCAAATTTCCCCCATTGAGTGTGATGTTGGCTATAGGTTCATCATTTATGGCTTTTATTATTTTGAGGTATGTTCCTTCTATGCCTAACTTGTGGAGGGTGTTTTTTAAAATCATGATAGGATATTGAATTTTGTTGAATGACTTTTCTGCATCTATTGAGATGATCATACCAGTTTTTTGTTTTTAATTCTCTTTATATGGTGAATCACATTGATTTTCATGTGTTGAAATACTCTTGCATCTCTGGAATAAACCCCACTTGGACATGATGTATTATCTTTTTGATATGCTTTTGGATTTGGTTTTCTCATATTTTTTGAGGGCTTTTGTATCTGTTTTCATCAGGGATACTGGTCTGTAGTTTTCCTTTTTCTGTTATGTCTTTGCCTGCCTTTCATATCAGGGTGATAGTAGTTTCACAGGATGAGTTAGGATTTCCTTCTCCTCAGTGTTTTGGAACAGTTTTAATGGACTGATATTATTTCTTTTTTGCGCATTTGGTAGCATTCAGCTGTGAATCCCTCTGGTCCTGGGCTTTATTGGTAAAGTTCTTATTACTCATTTAATCTTATTTCTCATTTTTGGTCTGTTTAGGGTTTCTATATTTTCTGGGTTCAGTCTTGGAAGGTTCTATGTATTTAGGAATTTATTCATTTCCTTTAGGATTTCTAGTTTGTCAGTGTAGAGATACTCATAGTGGTTTCTGATTATCAATTGTATCTCTGTGATTTCAGTTATAATGTCTCCTTTTTAATTTCTGTTGTGCTTATTTGAATAGTCTCTCTTCTTGGTTAATCTAGCTAGTGTTCTATCAATTTTGTTTATATTTACAGAAAACAAACTTTTCATTTGGTTGATTCTTTTTTTTTTCTTTTTTGGGTTTCAATTTCATTTTACCCTGCTCTGATCTTTGGATTTTTTCCTTCTGCTAGCTGCAAGTTTGGTTCCATCTTGTTTTTCTAATTCCTTGAGGTGCAATGTTAAATTGTTAGATTGTTATTTTGTGATCTTTCTGTCCTTTTGTTATAGACATTTATTGCTAAAAACTTCCCTTTTAGTCTTTTCTTATATCCCAGAGATTTTGGTATATTGTGTCCCTTTTTATTCATTCCAAAAATTTTTAAATTTCTATCTTAATGTCATCCTTGACCCAAAGATTATTCAGGAGCAGATTGTTTAATTTAAATGTATTTGTGTATTTTTGAGAGTTCCTCTTAGAATTGATTTCTAGTTGCATTCTACTGTGATCTGAGAAGTGACTTGATATGATAATTAAGATTTGGCAGAGAAAGTCAATATATTTGATTAGGAAAAGTAAATGGAAAATAGAATTTAATCAGTACAATTATGGGGATTTCAATCTGCAAATTACAGAATTTTTTAGTGCTATTTGGAAACAAATTGCATAACCTTACTTTGTAATCAAGGAGAACTGATTCTATTTCATTATTGTCATATTTTATTAGACTTGAACTGTATCTAGACCATGACAAGGATTTAGTATCATGCTTTTACTCATCACAAACCAGATCTTTGAATCCTGTATTCTTACAACCATTTGTGGCAGGAATTCATAAAACCTCACAAACTTCTACTAAATGAATGAGAATCTAGCAAACAGTATAGTTATGTTATCATACCACAAAATCAAAACCAAGAATATAAAGCAGAAGCAGCAAATTCAAATGTTCCATATTCCTTTTTTTTCTTCAGATACTCTTCTTACCTTATTATCACTCTTAGGAAACCTTACCACTCCTGAATGCCACTTCTAGTCAGTCCTAGTATTACCATGTTGTTTCTCTCTACCTCATTGAGAGCAAACACATGAGCAACAGATCTGAAAATCATTAATAATAATTATAATAACCCATATTATTTTGAACATTTGTTGGATGCAAGGTATTATGAATTAAGATAGATGCTATTAATGTCTTCAGTTTTCAGATGAAGAAATCAAGTCTTAAGCCTAAGAGGTTTACAGATAGAAAAGTGATGATTTAGGAATTGCTAAAATTTATACAGCTAGTAAGTTGTGGAACAGGGATTCAATCAGGCCTGTCTGACATCAAAGTTTAAGTTTAACAACATATTAATCACACCTATTCATGTTCTTGCCATCATAAAATGTTTAGGTCCTCTACTCAGAGTATCTGACCCAGATAGAAAATTTATAGTCCATTAATTTACTCTGTCTTATAAACAAGATATTGTTTCAAAATTAGAATAATCTAAGCTCACACTGAACGATTCTCTTACTTAATGAACTAGGTCAAAATTAGTAAGTAAAATGTGATTCTGACTTCTCCTTTTGTCTTTTATATTCCAGAAATCAAATTATATTTTCTACCAACTCCAGTTATCTGACTACAGCCATACCATTCACCAAATTATTTTTAATATTGCTGTGACAATCTACCTCATCACTCACAAAAATAGATGAGTCTATAGTTCCCAATTCTCAGTTTTTACCTCATCTCCCAGAAATCCTCTAAAAAAAATTTCAAGAATATGTTAGATGTACTATAAAAGTATATTTTCCAAAAGTTTATTTTCTTGAATTATTTTCCTCCAACCAAATAATTCAAGATGATAGGTGTACAATAAAAGTATATATTTACAGAGAGCTCAATATGAAACCTCTGCTCAGTACATAGGGTGAGTGACTCCTTCCTGAAACTCAGATACACTGAAACCTAGAGCACATGAAAATAAAGGTAAGCAATAGAAAGACACATTTTATAAAGATTTAAACATTGATTTAAAAACTCTGTTTAAAGGTATGAAGAATGATAACTAGTTAGTATTCACTATTCCAAAATGTGCTGTGAGAATCTGTAAAGTATCTAGACCCAGAGATGAAAGCACTTTCCACCAGGAAAGTTAGAGAAGATGTCAAAATATGAAAGTTGAATTGTATTGAAAAGCAAGACAAAATAATAAAAGCATATCAAAAAATTTCCCCTATATGATTTCATTCACAGATATTGCCAGTTGACATATTCCTTGTCTCTTTAAACCTAGGTGTATCTGGGCTCTGTTTCACATCCACCAATCAGTTGTACAAATTTGGGGAAATTATTTAACTACCAGGAGTTCTACATTTCTGCATTTGTACCTATTTCTGCATTTGTACCTAGGGATAATAGTACCTATCTCACAAAGTTGATATGAGGATTAAAGACAATGTTTATAATGCATCTGACATAGAGCCTAACAAACACACACACACAGGAAATGATACTTATTATTATGATAAATTATATAAGAACATGTAGGATATGAATAAATCTGAGTTTCACATAAATTACTCTGGAAGAGTCTGAAAATATATTACAAGGGAGAAGAAACTAGTAGTTGGAGAAAACACCCAGAAGGTGTTCTAAAGAAAACTAAATTGTTCAAAAGAAAACTAACTAATGGGTCGGGTGCAGTGGCTGACACCTGTAATCCCAGCACTTTGGGAGGCTGGGCAGATCACAAGGTCAGGAGGTGGAGACCATTCTGGCCAACATGGTGAAACCACATCTCTTCTAAAATAATAAAAATTAGCCGGGCATGGTGGCGCGTGCCTGTCGTCCCAGCTACTCAGGAGGCTGAGGCAGGGTAATCTCTTGAACTCGAGAGGTGGAGATTGCAGTGGGCCGAGATTGCACCACTGCACCACTCCAGGCTGGCGATGATGAAGCAAGATTCCATCTCAAAAAAAAAAAAAAAAAAAAAAAAGAAGAAAACTAGTGAATACTTTTAACTAAAGAAAAAACAACGTGAGGATGGGGAACAGAGGATGACCTTGACAGATATTTAGAAAGATAATTAATAGAATTTGGCAACTAATCAGATTTGGAAGATTTGGGAGATTGTTGGATAATGATGAGCAGCAGTTAGAAATGTTAATAGGTTAAATATAAGATATATAAAATAGATGTTGGTGTTTTTTGAAAAATAAAGATACGTCTAACAGCATGATAGCAAGACCAGTCAGGTGGGAGAGGTGAATGATATGAGCCTGAAGAAATGTGGGGCAGATCAAAACAGAGATAAAGACCTGAAAGCAGCTATTAGAAAGTGGAAGTTTGTACCTTGCTAGTGATTAAATAGTGAGGCAAGAAGACATATTAGTGAAAGGTAAGTGCTCGTTGAAGATACTACCATTACTTAAAAAGAACCCCAAAACTCATACAGCTAATTAACTCTAAGGATCCAACTGATAAGTTCATGTGAAGTATTATTGGTTTGCTCAGTATTGACATCTCAAATTTGTCTCCTCAAGTAAAATACCTGGCTTGATTTTTAAAATCCATAATGTTTACCTTTTTTCTTTTGGTTCATATGAAAAACTGTATCCTATTTTTTATTTTTTAAATTTCTTTAGATTTGGAGGGTACATGTATAGGTTTGTTACATGGGTATATTGTATAATGCTAAGGTTAGGGCTTCTAATGATCCCATTGCCAAACTTTGGACATATTACCCAATAGGTAGTTTTTCAGCCCTTTCTCTATTCCCTCCCTCTGCCCTTCTGGAATTCCCACTGTTTATTTTTCTCATCTTTTTGTCCATGTACACTAATGTTTAGCTCCCACTTAAGAGTGAGATTATGCTGTATTTGGTTTTCTCTTTCTGTGTTAATTCACTTAGAATAATGGCCTCAAGCTGCATCCCTGTTGGTGCAAAGGATGTGATTTTGTTCTTTTTTATGACTGTGTAGTATTTCATGGGGTATATGTTCCACATTTTCTTTGTCCAGTTTTACCATTGATGAGCACCTGGGTTGATTACGTGTTTTTGCTGTTGTGAATAGTGCTGCAGTAAACAAAAGGAGTGCAGGAGTCTTTTTGGTAGAACAGTTTATTTTGCTTTGGGCATATACGCCATAATGGGATTGCTGGGTTGAGTGATAGTTCCATTTTCAGTTCTTTGAGAAATCTCCACCTTGCTTTCCAAGATGCTAAACTAATTTACATTCCCTCAACAGTGTATAAGCATTCCCTTTTTTTCTGCAACCTCACCAACATATGTTATTTTTTGACTTTTTATTAAAAAGTTGGTACTAAAGAAGTTGTTATTGGTATGACATGTATCACATTGAGCAAGAATAAACTTGGCTAAGAGAGTGATTTATTAAATGATGGTTTTATCCACTTTTGAGAGTGATGGTAAAGTATGTACTGTTTAACCCAAGGTATGTTATCTATAGATACAGTATTATTTATAGAGAAAAGTCACAGCATATTTATAGATACAGTATCAAAAGGCACTTAATTCAGTACTTGAAGACAGTCAAATATTGGTTTTTAAATATCTCAACTCATGTTTTAGGATTAAAAACTGTACGCGTTCCACTCTATGGTTACCTTCAGCATACATAGTCAATTCAGCTAAAGTACTTATCCATTGTGTTCTGTTTACTTCTTTCCTAAAGGAATGATGAGAGCCCCTTAAAAGTGTGGCTAAGAAAATAATCTTTGCTTTATACCAGGTTGGAGTTCTTTGTTATTGCTGTTTTTCGAATCTCTTCCTGCATGTTCCGCAGAAATCTTTCATTTGAATGCCCTTTCTCCTCTGCTTATTGCTCTACCTGTTCGTTGGCAATGAACATGGGAGAAGAGCCACTCCCTCATTGCAATCTACACTGAAAATGGATCTCCTGTTATATAATATTATGATCCTTCCTGAGAAACACCATGAAACTTCAGTCAAATATTTTTATTTTGCATGTTGGTATGAACAATTAATACTTCATTTTGAAACTTCAATTTCTACCAGCCTAGGCAACATAATGAGACCCCCCAAAACAAGAAATTAGCCAGGCCTGGTGGCACATGTCTGTAGTCTTAATGCCTGTAGTGCTAGCTACTTGGGAGGCTGAGGCTGGAGGACTGCTTGAGCCCAGGAGTTTGAGGCTGCAGTGAGCTATGATCCCACCACTGCGCTTCAGCCTGGGTAACAGAGTGAGACTCTGTCTCTAGCAAAAAAAAAAAAAAAACTTCAATTTTTGCAGTGTTTTGGAAAATCCCTATTGGGTATTTGAATAATTGAAACATTTAATCTTAATGAAAGATGAAGCCTCAAGGATAACTTTCTAAGATATGTGATTCCTTATATTGCATTCGTGAAAGGTGATCATTTAGGTTCTATTTGATTACTTGCGGTAATGGGAAGCTCAGTCTCTGAGGCAACCCATTTTATTGTTATATAGGTTTAGTTGTTAAATTGTTATAATCTTTCTTCTAAGGCAGATGTCATTGAATTCTTGAAATTAGGAACGTGGATGAAGCTGGAAACCATCATTCTCAGCAAACTGACACAAGAACAGAAAACCAAACAGTGCATGTTTTACTCATAAGTGGGTGTTGAACAATGAGAACACATGGACACAGGGAGGGGAACATCACAAACTGGGGCCTGTTGCGGGGTGGCGGAGGGAGGCTAGGGGAGGGAGAGCAGGGGTGGAGGGATTGGGGAGGGATAACATTAGGAGAAATACCTAATGTAGATGATGTGGGGATGGATGCAGCAAACCACCATGGCATGTGTATACCTATGTAACAATCCTGCACTATATGCACATGTACCCCAGAACTTAAAGTATGAAAAAAAAAAGAAAAAAGAAAAAAAGAACTCAAATGTATTGGCGTCTCGCTGTTCTTAGGATTAAGACATATTTCTTATCCTGTCCTATCAGTTCTTCCTGATATGGCTCCTGCCTACCTCTTTAGCTTCATATTGTGATTCTTTTCTTAACCAATCACTTCTAGCCACATTGGTCTTCTTTTAGTTTTTCTTTCTTTGTTTTTCTCTCCTATAGAGTCTTTTCTTATACTTTTCTTCATCCTAGGTAGCTCTCTTCCTAATTTTCTTTCAGCTTACACCAAACTAACCTTTTATTTTAAATTTAAAAATAGATGATTTTGTGTGTCATCCTTGTGCAGGGGCCATGCTAATCTTCTTTGTATCTTTCCAATTTTAGTATATGTGCTGCTGAAGTGAGCACCAAACTAACCTTTGTCTTTTAGAACTTATCACAATCATTTCTTTAACTATGCATTCCACAATCTGCCTCATTAGATCAAATTCTCCAGTTATATGCATTCATAGTGCTCTGTACTTCTTTGTAACTTGTATCACAGTTGTGATTTTAATTCATCAGTGATTAATAGATTAATTTTTTAAGCGTTTTTAACCCAGTGATTTCACTCACTATGTATCATCAGCATTTATCACAGAACTGACACATGGCAGGTACACAGTAAATATTTGTTGAATAAAGTCAATGAAAAATAATAATAGGTCTGTGTTTTAGATACATCGGAAAATATCAGTTCTTCTATATGACAATACATTAAAAAAATGTTGAGACAGCTAGAATATCTCGTTGTGTTTCAGATGAAAAGGCTATATACATCCTGCCCTTAGATTGTCTTTCCTCTGCCAGAGAGTCCTTCACCGTCCTGGTTGCTTGCTCTTCTCTGCAAGCATTCAGATTTGTCAATGTGCCTTGTATTGTATAGTGAGGCACTTATTTCTTAAAATAATGCCCAACTTTTGAGAATTCCTTTAGGATCTAGAAATCTATGTTAGAATAAGAAACAGCTTTATGAGATTAGCCTCTAAAGTGTGATTTTAAGTTTTTGGTTCATTTTACATGCAGTAGTTTAATTTCCATATAGGTTGTCTTTTGAAGAAAAGCTCTTGGTTTCTGTTAGATTTCTTTCTTTTCAGGACTCAGGTGTAGATGAGCATGGGATTCCTTGAACCATGATTAAAAGAAATTTATTTCTGCAAGCCCTAACAATCACTGTGTATTTCTTTATGTAAGTGAAATCATGAGCTTCAAAATCTGTAACATGGAGTTAATATTTCTTGGATAGCATTTCACAATAAAAACCCATATTCACCCTTGTAATTTAGGAGGAAACAATGCAATTTGTAGCAAGTGAAATTAAAGCTGGAAATAAACTATACTATTACTTTTTTATACGTGTCAACTTCAACATAGTCTATATATCTATATCTATCTATATGTATATCTATCTATCTATCTATATATAGTCAACATACATATGTTGGTCATTGTTAGCCTTTCTCATCTAGATTAAATAACAAGTTAATAAATGTTTATTGCTTGTCTACTCTCTGTCAGATACTAAGCTAGGTGCTATTTTACTGTCTTGGAGTAATAGCTTATTTTTCTGTTTATAAAGCTAATATAATTTCAAAGTAGAGAATTTGAAAAATACAGAGAACACAAATACTTTTATCCTCTACTGTTAACACTTTGGTCTGTTTGTTTTTATTTAATATTCATTTAATAACTATTGAGTGCATATAATTTGCCATCAATTGTTCTAGAAACTAGAGATACATTAGTTAACAAAATAGATGAAATTCTTGTTCTCATGGATCTTACAACCTAGAGAGGAGAGAGATAAAATAAATAAAGTATTTAATATGTAAGCTGGTAAGTACCACAAAAAATAAAACAGAGTAGGGGGATAAAAGAATATACATAAGGTAGAAAGGGAAGACGTCATTTCTAATAAAGTGACATTCGATTAAACAGCTGAAGGACTTGAGAGAGGGTTAATCAGGAAGAAGGAATAGCAAGTGTAAGGGCTTTGAGGCAGGATTGTACATGGTATACATGGCATACTGAAGAAACGTTAAGCATGTCACCATGGCTCCAGCAGAGTGAGCAAAGGAGGGATTTGACTAGTGTTTAAAAAGATCCAGTGTCTTAGTGGTTTCCATTGCTTGCAACAGAATACCTGGGAATTGGATAATTTATAAAGAAAAGGAATTTAATTTTTATAGTTATGGTGGCTGAGAAGTCTAAAGTCAAGGGAACATATCTGCTGAGGTCTTTCTTGCTGTTGAGGGCTCCGTAGTGTACCAAGGCAGCACAGAGTATCTATCACATGGTGAGGGGGTTGAGCAGCTACCTCAGGTTCTCTGTTTCTTCTTCTTCCTCCTCCTCTTCCTCCTCCCTCTCCTTCTTTGCCTCCCCCTCTTCCTCCTTGTTCTTTTCCCTCTTTCTCTTCTTCTCCTTCTTCCTTCATTGCTCCCTCTTTCTTCTTTGCTCCTCTTCCTTCTTCTGCTTTTTCTTTGTTCTAATCCTTCCTTCCCTCCTACTCCTCCCCTTCTCTGTTCCTCCTTTCCTGTCCTCCTTCTCCCCTCCTCCTCCTAAGCTGTTTGACAATACCTAGTTCTCCCATCCTCCTCCTCCTCCTCCTTTTCCTACTCCTCTTCCTTCTTCTTCTTCCTCCTCTTCCTCCTCCTCCTCTTCCTTTTTAAAAAATATATTTTATTGCACTTTAGGTTCTAGGGTACATGTATACAACATGCAGGATTGTTGCATAGGTACATACATGGCAATGTGGTTTGTTGCCTCCATACCCATCACCTATATCTGGCATTTCTCCCCATGTTACCCTCCCCAACTCCCTACCCACCACTGTCCCTCCCCTAGTCCCCCCAACAGACCCCAGCATGTGATACTCCCCTCCCAGTGTCCATATGTTTCCATTGTTCAACACCCGCTTGAGTGAGAACATGCTGTGTTTGATTTTCTGTTCTTGTGTCAGTTTGCTGAAAATGATGGTTTCCAGATTCATCCATGTCCCTACAAAGGACATGAGCTCATCGTTTTTTTTTTTTTTTATTCTTATTTTTTTTTGTGTCTGGGGACGGAGTTTCGCTCTTGTTACCCAGGCTGGAGTGCAATGGCGCGATCTCGGCTCACCGCAACCTCCGCCTCCTGGGTTCAGGCAATTCTCCTGCCCCAGCCCCCTGAGTAGCTGGGATTACAGGCACACGCCACCATGCCCAGCTAATTTTTTGTATTTTTAGTAGAGACGGGGTTTCACCATGTTGACCAGGATGGTCTCGATCTCTTGACCTCGTGATCCACCCGCCTCGGCCTCCCAAAGTGCTGGGATTACAGGCTTGAGCCACCGCGCCCGGCCCGAGCTCATCGTTTTTTATGGCTGTGTAGTATTCTGTGGTGTATATCTGCCACATTTTCTTTATCCAGTCTATCATTGATGGGCATTTGGGTTGGCTCCAAGTCTTTGCTATTGTAAAATAGTCTCCTCCTGTTTTTCTTCTTCCATTTTCTTCCTTTCTTCCTTCTTTGAACTAATTTTTTGAGTTTTAGTAGAACTGAGGTCTTACTATATGGTCTAGGTGGGTCTTGAACTCCTGAACTCAATCCATCCTCCCACTTTGCCCTCCAAAGGTGTTGGGATTACAAGCATGAGCCACCATGCCTTGTCTTTGTTTGTCTTCTTGTAAAGCCACCAGTTCCACTCCAATGATAACTCATTAATCCATTAACAGGATTAATTCTTTCATGACGGAAGAAACTTCATGATCCAGTCACCTTTTAAAAGCATATTGGAGATAAGTTTCAACATAAATTTTGGAGGGTACATTCGAACCGTAAAACCCATCCTAGATACTCTATGAATAGGCTATATGGGAAAGAGTAAAACCAGGTAGACTTGTTAGAAGTCAACTGCAATGGAAAAGGAAAGAGAATATAGTGACTCAGATCAAAGGGATGAGAAATGGCTGGATACTGAATATATATTGTCATTAGAATTTGTTGATGGATCAATTTAGGAGAGTAAGAAAATAAGTGTCAAGAAAGCTATTATTTTTTCCTTCAGTCTTTTAAAAGTTAACCTTAAGAAAGTTTGAATGCAAAAAAGTATAAAATACACTTATAATGGTACAGTGTAGTTACTGTACAGTGTAATAATTAATCACCTCTGTATGCATCCCCGAAATATATTGTTTAGTTTGCTTATTTATGAATGTTACATAAGTTGAATAATACTTTATATATTCTTTTGGTTCTTTCTTCTTCATACTGGAGTATGCTTATGAGATTCACCTATATTGTAGGGAATAGTGTTTGTTCAGTTTTTATTGCTATACAGTATTCTGTTGCAGAATTATGTTGTAATGTATCCATTCCAGAGTGAGTAGACATTTGGGTGGTTTCCAGCCTTCGCTATTAAAATCACTGCTGCTATGAACATTTTTGTATGTGTGTCCAGGTGCATAAGAGTTTTTCTGGAGTACATTTCTTCTTTTTAAAAATCGTAAGTTCTGGGATACATGTGCAGAATGTGTAGGATTGTTACATAGGCATACATGTACCATGGTGGTTTGCTGCACCTATGAACGCATCATCTAGGTTTTAAGCCCTGCATGCATTAGGTGTTTGTCCTAATGCTCTCCCACACCTCAACAGGCCCTGATTTGTGATGTTCCCCTTCCTGCATCCATATGTTCTCATTGTTCAGCTCCCAATTATGAGTGAGAAAATGTGGTGTCTGGTTTTCTGTTCCTGTGTTAGTTTGCTGAGAATGATGGCTTCCAGCTTCATCTATGTCCCTGCAAAGGACATGAACTCATTCTTTTTATTGCTGCATAGTATTCCATGGTGTACATGTGCCGCTTTTTCTTTATCTAGTCTATCATTGATGGGCATTTGGGTTGGCTCCAAGTCTTTGCTATTGTAAATTGTACTGCAGTAAACATACATGTGTGTGTGTCTTTATAGTAGAATGATTTATAATCCTTTGGGTATGTACCCAGTAATGGGATTGCTGGGTCAAATGGTATTTCTTGTTCTAGATCCTTGAGGAATTACCATACTGTCTTCCACAATGTTGAACTAATTTACACTCCCACCAACAGTGTAAAAGCATTCCTATTTTTCCGCATCCTCTCCAGCATCTGTTATTTCCTGACTTTTTAATAATCACCATTCTAACTGGTGTGAGATGGTATCTCATTGTGGTTTTGATTTGCATTTCTCTAATGACCACTGATTATGAGAATTTTTTTCATATGTTTGTTGGCCACATAAATGTCTTCTTTTGAGAAGTATCTGTTCATATCTTTTGTCTACTTTCTGATGGGTTTGTTTGTTGTTGTTGTTGTAAATTTGTTTAAGTTCCTTTTAGATTATGGATATTAGACCTTTGTCAGATAGATAGATTGCAAATTTTTTCTCCCATTCTGTAGTTTGCCTGTTCAGCTCTAGAGTATATTTCTAAGAGATAAATTGCTAGACCTTAGAGATTGTGATTCTTCTATTTAATTAGGTATTGCCAAACAACTTTCAAAGTAGGTATACCAACTTAAACATTCAACAACAGAGATTTTATATTGTTCTACATCTTTGCCAAACATATATATTGTCAGTACTTCTGCCAACATAGTGGATGAATATTTGCTTATTGTGGTTTTAATTTGTATTATTTTAATTATTAATGAGGTAAATAATCCCTTTGCATGTTCATTGGCCATTTGTATATTATTATTTTTGTAAAATATCTGTTTAAGTCCCTTGACCACTATTCTAATGGGTTGTATTTTTCTTATTGATATGTGGGAGTTTGCAATGAAATCCATGAATGAGTCTTTTGTTGTTTGTTTAATGGGATGAGTGTCTCATTTTGTGGCATGTTTTTCACTATTTGTTATGGTATTACTTTTACTTTATGGTTGGTGCTTTTTTTGTTTTCTTTTTAAAAAATATTCTACCACCTAAAGTTATTTAAGTATATCTTCTATATTTCTTTGAAAATCTTCATAATTTTTTCTTTCATATTTAGCTTTTACTTTCTTTTAAAGAAAAAACTCTTTAATGGTTTGTTTTGCAAATGTGCTTTTGAAATACTTAATTTATCATTTTTATGAGGTTCATTAATCTTTGGACTCTCTAAAGATAAAACACACTGAAGGCATTTTGCAAGAGTATTTTATAAGCTTATGTAATATATAAAAAGTATGTCAGCAGCCTAATCCAGGACGTTGTCTTACTTTTAAGATTTAAATAAAAGCCCCTCTAAATTTGAACATTGCTTACTTTCCTTTTTTAAATCTTGTTTGAGTATGCTTTTTTACATAAGGCAAGGGAGTAGATGATGAAGACAGTGATTCGGTTTTTCCCAGTTACCACATCAACCAAGATTTGGGGCTGTAAATGTATAACTAAACAGAGTGAGCTATTTTGCTCAGAAAATTTTTTAAGAACGATTACTATTTTTCTAAGGCTTTGATTATTTTCTACCTTGTTTGGAGTATGGATAATTTACCAGAAAATCAATACATATTATAAAGAAAAATAAGGTAGAGTAAGTTAAAAGGCAATGAGGTTTGCTGTGATTCAAGTGATGGTGTTCCCTCTAACATTCATGTTGGAACTTAATCCCCAGTGCAACAGTATTAAAGATGCAATCATTAGGAGGTGATTAAGTCTTGAGAGCTCTGCCCTCACAAGTGGGATTAGTTCCCTTATAAAAGGGGTCAAGGTTGAAGGAAGCATTCTCTTCCTCTTCTGTCTCTCCTGTCATATGAGGACATGATTTTTCTTTCCTCCAGAGAATGCAGCAACAAGGGACTATCTTGGAAACAAAGAGCAGCCCTCACTGGATACCAATCCTATTGGTGCCTTCATCTTGGAATTCCCAGCCTCCAGAACCATGAGAAATAAATTTCTTTTTCTCTTTCTTTCTTTCCTTTCTTTTCTTTCCCTCTCTTCCTTGCTTCCCTCCCTCTCTTCCTCTCTCCCTCCCTCCTCTCTCTTCCTTTCCTTTCTTTTTCTTTTTTCTTTTTCCTTTTCTCTCCCCTTCCCTTCCTTTCTTCCTTTCCTTTCCTTTTTCCCTTCCTTTCCTTTCCTTTCTTCTTTCCCTTCC
This sequence comes from Sapajus apella, assembly GCF_009761245.1. Classification (NCBI taxonomy): domain Eukaryota; kingdom Metazoa; phylum Chordata; class Mammalia; order Primates; family Cebidae; genus Sapajus; species Sapajus apella. Next base: position 15,860,475 of record NW_022436974.1, read on the forward strand.
TTTCTTTCCTGAGATGGGATTTTAGTCTGTCGCCCAGGCTGCAATGCAGGGGCACAGTCATAGCTTACTGCGCCTTAAACTTCTGGGCTTAAGCAGTTCTCCTGCTTTAGCCTCCCAAGTAGTTGTTAGTCCAGACACATGCCACTGAACCCAGCTAAATTTCTATTGTTTATGAATTACCCAGTCCTTGGTATTTTGTTTTAGCAACACAAACATACTAAGGCAGGGTTATTTTGGATGAGGTCAAAGCAGGCCTCTTTAGAAGGTGACATTTTAAGCAGAGACTTAGTGAAATGAGGAGTAAGGCTTGAAAAGATGTTGGAGAAAAGCAGAGAGAGCATCAACTGCAAAGACCAAAGATGAAAATGAGCAAGATAGTGTGGTTGGAGTACAGTGTAGTTATAAGTTTATTCAGTTTCTAGTTGTGTTTGAAAATGCTTTCAGACAATTTAAAATCTGCTGTTTTTAATCTAATGCATTTCACCTCATGTGCTACTACCTTATAACCTTTCTTGGGTACTTTAATCAACTTGTCAGTACTCAGTTCATAAACCTCCTGAGTACTAGTTGTTTCTGGTTATTTTAAAATATTTTACTTAAAGTTGGCCTGCCAGTATAACCCAGGAAAATTGTTAATCATGGTTTTAAAGCTCTTTTTTTTTTTTTTTTTAACCTTGGAGTATGATACTTAGAGCTAACTCCTTGAAAAGTCACTCCAACAAAAATCTACTTCTTCCAGTTTAAAATGTCTCACCTTGTGACTTTTAATTTAGGGCATGTAAAAGCAACTTACTTTTTTCTTTTTGTATCTTAAAAATATGACGTTTCTCCCTATCAACCATTATTTGAGCTGCTCATTGTCCCTCAGGTACAGCTACTAGAAGAAGTTGACTGTATCCTTTTAGGGTACCACCCTATGGGCACTCCATGAATTTTGATGTGTCATGTAAGCTATATTTTAAGTCAGACCATCCCAGATATACCCTCCCAATTTGATGCAAATATATTTAGTTGCATTCATTTGACATTATAAAGGGAAGCAGATACTTAATTTGTATAAATGTATTTTTTATACTTTTCCAAAAAGAATTTGAGATGATAAAAAGCAAAACAAAAGTATTGAATATAAGTGGAATATCAATGTTAAAGGAAAACAGAAATACAAATGAGTGGGGGTTACCTTAGTCATGACTATGTAATTTGAACATGAAGGTTTGTACTGCAGTTTGTTTAGAAAACCACAGTATGTCTAGACAGCTTCCTCTGTATAAGTGGTTTGTTTTTCGTAGTTGTGTATAAAATGCAGATAAATGGCTTACTCACAATTAATAGCAATGAAAATTTTGTTGATTGACAAATGCAAATTTCATAGATTGGTGCAAAAGTAATTGCAGCTTTTGCCATTACAAGTTTAATTTTGTTTATTTCAAAACAATATGTATACAGTAAATATGTATTAGGTTGGTGCAAAAGTAATTGTGGTTTTTAATGGCAAAAACTGCAATTGCTTTTGCACCAACCTAATACATATTTATTGCGTATATATTGTTTTGAAATATGCATATGTGGAATGGCTAAATTGAGCTAATTAGCATGTATATTACTTCATGTAGTTATCTTTTTTTGTAGTGACTACACTTAAAATTTTCTCTGAACAATTTGCAAAAATATATTACATTGTTAACTATAGTTACCATTGATTTATGTGTCTGGTTTTATGTTAGTATCTTGCTGTTTTGATACTGTAGCTTTGTAGTATATTTCAAAGTCAGGTTGTGTGATACCTCTAGCTTTGATCATCTTGCTTAATATTGCTTTGGCTATTCAGAGCCTTTTGTGGTTTCACATGAATTTTAGGATTTTTTTTATTTCTGTGAAAATGTAATTAAAATTTTGATAGTGATTGCATTGACTTTATAGATAAATTTGGGTTGTATGGATTTTTTAAATAATATTAATACTTCCAATTCATGAACACGGGATATCTTTCTATTTATTTGTGACTTCTATTATTTCTTTCACCAATGTTTTGGCTTTCAGTGTATGGTCTTTCACCTCCTTGGTTAAATTTATTCCTGAGTATTCTGTTTCTTGTAGCTATTGGAAATGAGTTTTAAATAAAATTTTTTTGGATAGTTTGTTGTTAGCATGTAGAAACACTACTGATTTTTTTGTGTTGATTTTGTATCCTGCAACTTTGTTTAATTAGAATAGTTCTTTTGATGGGGTTAGGGTTTTTATTTGTAAGATCATGGTAATCTGCCAACAGAGACAGTTTAACTTTTTTCTTTATAATTTGGGTGACTTTTCTTTCTCTTGCTTGATTGCTCTGGGTAGAACTTCCCACATTATGTTGAAGAACAGTGTTGAAAGTGAGCATCCTTGTCTTGTTCCGGTTCTTAGAGGAAGTGCTTTCATCTTTTTCCTATTCAGTATAATGTTAACTGTAAGTTCCATACATGACCTTTACTATTTTGAAGTATGCTTCTTCTATGCCTAATTTGAGAATTTTTATCATGAAGGGACGCTGAATTTTATCAAAAGCCTTTTCTGTATATATTGAATTGATCATATGGATTTTGTCCTTATTCTGTTTATGTAAGGTAATACATTTGTTGCATCTCTGGTATAAAACCCATTTGATCATAATGTATTATCTTTTTAATGTGTCGTTGGATTCAGTTTGCTAATATTTTGTTGAGAGTTTTTATGTTTATATTCATGAGAGACATTGGTCTATAGTTTTCTTTTTTGTTGTGTCTTTGTCTGGTTTTGGTATCAGAATGGTACTTGGCTCATAGTCTGAATTAGGAAGAATTCCCTCCATTTTGAATTTTTTGAAAAGTTTCAGGAGGATTGGTATTAGTTTTCCTTTGTGCTTTTGGTACAATTCATTTTTGTTGGGAGTATTTTAACTTACTAATTCAGTCTTGCTACTTATTTCTGGTCTGTTCAGGTTTTCTATTTTTTCCTAGTTCAATCTTGGGAGGTTGTATGTTTTTAGAAATTTATCCATTTCATCGAGGTTTTCCAGCTTGTGAGCATATAGTTCTTCATAATTATCTTTGATTATCTTTTGTATTTCTCTGACATTAGTGTCTCCTTTTTCATTTCTGATTTTGTTTATTTGAGTTTTCCTTCTTATTTTATTGGTTGTTCTAGCTTGTAGTTTTTCAAATTTGTTTTTCTTTTTCTTTTTTTTTTTAATTTTGCTTTAAGTTCTGGGGTACGTGTACAGGTCTTCCAGGATTGTTACATAGGTGTACACATGCCATGGTAGTTTGCTGCCTCCATCCTCTCATCACCTACATTAGGTATTTCTCCTAATGCTATCCCCCCCAATGCCTCCACCCCCTGCTATCCCTCCCGTAGCCCCTGACCCCCCAACAGACCCCAGTGTGTGATGTTCTTCTCCCTGTGTCCATGTATTCTCATTGTTCCACACCCACTTATGAGTGAGAACATGCAGTGTTTGGTTTTCTGTTCTTGTGTCAGTTTGCTGAGAATGATGGTTTCCAAAATTTGTTTTTCTTTTTAAAGAACCAATTTTTCATTTCATTGGTTGTATTATTGTTGTTATTTATTTATTTTGGTCATAGAGTTCTGCTCTGATCTGTGTTATTTCATTTCTTCTTCTATCTCTGGATTTGGTTTGTTTTTGTTTTCTAGTTCCTTGAGGTGTGTTGTTAGATGAAGTTGTACTTTTTCTATTGTACTATTTTCTCACCATTTTCTACAAAAATAGTGCTAACTTCCCTGTGTCCCACAGAGTTTGGTATGTTTGTGTTTTCATTTTCATTTGTTTTTTCATATAGTGTGTGTGTGTATATATATATATATATATATTAGAGACCAGATCTTATTCTGTCACCCAGGCTAGAGTGCAGTGGCGTGATTATAGCTTACTGTGGCCTTGCATTTCTTGGATTAATTGATCCTCTTACCTCAGCCTCCAGATTAACTGGGACTACAGGTGTATACTACTGCATCTGGCTAATTTTTAGGTTTTTTTTTTTTTTTTTTTTTTTTTTGTAGATACAAGGATCTTGCTTTGTTGTCCAAGGTAGTCTTGAACTCCTGACTTCAAAAGGTGCTCCTAGCTTGGCCTCCCAAAGTGCTACATCACACCTGGCCAAGAAAAAATTATTTCTATTTACTCATTTTTTTGCATGTCTTTTCAAAGAAAAGTTGAAAACATTAAAAAATTTCCTTCATAATTTATTTGTTAACCCAGTGGTCATTTAGGAGCATGTTATTTAATTTCATGTGTTTATATAGCTTCTGAAGTTCCTCTTGGTGTTGATTTCTAGTTTTATTCCATTGTGGTCTGAGAAGATACTTGATATGATTTTGATTTTTAAAAATTTGATTTTAAATTTGTTGAGGCTTAAGTTGTGGCCTAACATATGATTCATCTTGAAGAACATTCCATGTGCTGATGTAAAGAATGTATATTCTGAAGTTGTTGAGTAAAATGTTCTGGTTTCATCCCTTTTGTCTAAAGTCCAATAAGTCCCATGTTTCTTTATTGATTTTCTGTCTCAATGATTTGTCTAATGTTATCAGTCGGGGTGTTGAAGTTTCTGCTATTATTGTTTTACTGTCTCTCTCTCTGTAGGTCTAGTAATATTTGTTTTCTGAATCTGCATGCTCCAGTGTTGGGTGCATATATGTTTAGAATGATTATGTCCTCTTACTGAATTGATACCTTTATTATTATATAATGAAATTTTTTTCACTGTCCATGACTGTTTTATCTGATATAAGTGTAGCTACTCTTGCTTGCTTTTGGTTTTTGTTTGTGTGGAGTATTCTTTTCTACTTCTTTACTTTCAGTCTATGTGTTTCTTTCTAGGTAAGCTTAGGTTATTATAAGCAGTATGTAGTTGGATTATTTTTTTAATGCATTTTTCCAATCTATATCTCTTAAGTGAAGCATATAATTTATATATGTTCAAGGTTAATAGTGATATATGAGATTTTCTTTGTCATATTGTTAATTTTTTTGGTTGTTTTCTAAATTATTAGTTTCTTTTTCTCTGTCATTGTGGTTTTGGTAGAATTCTACAGTGGTATCATCTGATTGTTTTCTCTTCCTCTTTTGTGTATTTACCAATGAGTTTTATGCTTTGTGTGTTTTCATGATGGTGAATGTTTTTCTTTCACTTCCAAGTTTAGGACTTCATGGAACATTTCTTTTAGGGTTTGTATAGTGGTGATGAATTCTGTCTTCATTTGTTTGTCTGGGAAAGACTTTATTTCTCCTTCATTTATGACCATTAATCTTGCTATATGTAGAATTATATGCTGCCAGTTGTTTTCTTCCAGCACTTTGCATAGTTATTCCATTATCTTTTGGTCCATAAGGCCTTCCTGGGAATACTGTTGTTAGTCTGATGGGTTTCCTTTATAGGTAACTTGATACCTTTCTCTTGCTGATTTTAGAATTCACTCTCTCAGTTTGAATTTAGATGGTGTATTAGTCCGTTTTCACACGCTGATAAAGACATGGCTGAGACTGGGAAGAAAAAGAGGTCTAATTAGACTTACAGTTTCACATGGCTGGGGAGGCCTTAGAATCATGGCAGGAGACAAAAGGCACTTCTTGCATGGTGGTGGCAAGAGAAAAATGAGGAAGATGGAAAAGCAAAAACCCCTGATAAAACCATCATATCTTGTGAAACTTATTCATTACCATGAGAACCGCTGAGGGAAATTGCCCCTATGATTCAAAATTATCTTCCACTGGGCCTTTCCCATAGCACATGGGAATTATGGGAGTACAGTTCAAGATGAGATTTGGGTGGGGTCCTAGAGCCAAACCATATCAGACAGTCTGATTATAATGTGCCATGGCAAAGTCCTCTTTGCATTTTGTTTTCCTGGAGATCACTGAGCCTCCTGTATCTGCATGTATAAATGTCTTTCTCTCTTATTCTTTTAAAAAAATTTTGACTGTATTATTTCAAAATACTTGTCTTCAGGTTATGAAATTGTTTCTTCTCCTTGCTCTAATCTATTTTTAAAACGTTTGAATTTATTTTGTATTTTCTTCAATGAATTTTTCAGTTCCATAAGTTCTTTTTGGTTCTTTTTAGAAATATCTATCTCTTTGGTAAAATTGCCACTCATATCCTGAGGGTTTTGGTATTGTTTTCTAGAGTTTTATTATATCTCACTGAGCCTGTTTAAAATCAGTATTTTGAATTATTGATCTGGAATTCTGTGAATATCTTTATGATTGTGATCTATTTCAGGGAATTGTTGTGTTCCTTTGATGGTGTCATATTTCCTTGCTTTTTGCTGTTTTCTGTGCTTTTACATTGATAGCTACATATCTATTGTAAAAGGTACTTCTTCCAATTTTATGAATGTGCTTTCATAGGAGAGGATTTTTCCTGAAGATATGTGTGTGTGTGCGTGTGTGTGTGTGTGTGTGTGTGTGTGTGTGTATGTGTTGTTGGCTGACTAGGAAGTTTTGGGTTCGATTTTGAGGCCTGCGGTAGTGTGATCTCTGTATTTTCTTTTTTTTTCAGCACACAGTGTCAGTGGCATCTGTGATATTCTTGGTGGTTTAAAGTATGGTTATTAGTGGAGATGGTGGTGAAGTTATGCATGGGACTAGGACACCAGTTGGATCATTGTTCAGGTCTTGGTGGTGGCAGTAGTTGGCCGAGTGTGTCTCTTTTTAAGGCCCCAGACCAGATTACTCTCGCCCCTGTGTTAGTGATCCTGGAGCACCAGTTCATGGATCTCCGGTTGGCTTGCTTGGATTCTGGTAGAAGCAGGGTGGGCCAGGCTTGTGGGCAGGCTCTCAGACCCTGGACAGCAGGTGTGATAAGTATGATGGCAGTAGCAGTGGTAAAGCAACCTACTGGAATCCAAGTGATTCATGCTGGTATTAGTGGTGACCACTATGGGTGGGCACTCCAGTCCCTTGGCCTGCTGATACTGTGTTTGGGTAGGTGTCAGCTGTGGTGGTATCAGTAGGTTGGGTCAGCCTGACCTCAAATCTTGGCAGGACTAATCAGGTGCCAATGGTGGTAGACTGGGCTGAAAAATTTACAGACCTCTGGATGGCATGCTCAAGTTTTTGGAGGATGAGATTGGGCCAGTAGACTTGTTTGCAGGCTCCATGGTAGTATGTTTAGGCACTGGCTGTGTTAGGAAGAGGAAGGGTGATTTCAGTCTACTGGTGGAATGCTCCCTTGTGGGCTTTGGTGGCTGTGCTGTGGGCCTACCACCAGGAAGGATGAGGCCTCTCTCAGGGCATTGTGGGCAAGAAGCTTTGGGGAATGCATACTGCTCATGCTCTGGTCTCACAGCAGCCCACACAGGGGAGTGGGAACTTTTCTAGGGGTCATGGGAGTGCTTGATCTCCTCTTTCCCTTTTTGGACTGGCAGCTACTGCAGCAGTGTTAACCCTAGCCCAGTTCAAGGGTAGTGTGCAAACCTCCAGTGACTAAACTCTCAAAATGTCAGCTGTGGGCATACCAGTAGGGTGAGTTGGGCCCCTCTAAGATAGAGCACTGTGGGCAAGTAGACATGAGAAATGAAGTCTACTCATTCTTTGTTTTCACAGTAGCCTCTAGCATGATGGTGTGGATTATCCTAGTTGTCTTTGGGAGTACCTGGTATCCCCTGTCCCCTCTCAGCCCAGTGGTAGCAACTGCACTGGCTATGTCAGTCCTGCCTCAAGGCAGGATGCAGATTCCAAGCAGCGAAGTTCTCAGAATGGCACCAAGTGGAAGCTGCTTTGGGCTCAGATGCCTGTGGGACTCCATGTAGGTTCCCTGTTTGGAGCAACATCTCAGTACAGTCTATAGTCTGTTCCTTATGTTAGGCCAAAGGTCTGTGGGTCAAGGGGTTCTCTCATAGCCAAGAATGCAAAAGCCTACAGTGGGAATGTGGAACCCTGAGGGTTTCTCTTTTACCCTTTCCTTGCATCCAGGAGCTTTTCTTGGTTCCCAGCTGATCTCCAGCCAAGCAAGCTGCCCCCTTCCCTCTCCTTACTCACATTCAGTGCTTCTCATCATTTCTTTGTTGAATCCCAGTGTTCTCTCTTAAATGATCTATTCAAGTGTTTATTTACTATTCTGGTTCTTCTTCACGGAGGAGGTGTATACTGGCTGTATCAAGTGAGCCATCTTGACCCATTCTTTCACATTTTAAATTTTTGAAGTCACAATTTACATCTTTTTATATCGTGTATATCTTAATAAAGTATTGTAGCTATTATTATTCTTTTTCACTTTTTTTGGCTCACTGCAACCTCTGCCTCCTGGGTTCAAGCAATTCTCCTGCCTGAGCCTCCTGAGTAGCTGGGTTTGCAGGTGTCTGCCACCATACCTGGCTAATTTTTGTATTTTTAGTAGAGACGAGGTTTCACCATGTTGGCCAGGCTTGTCTCGAACTGCTGACCTCAAGTGATCCATCCACCTCAGCCTCCCAAAGTGCTGGGATTACAGGTGTGAGCCACTGCGCCTGGCCTATTATTCTTAAAGTTGTCTTTTAACCTTCATATTGAAGTTATAAGTGATTTACATATCACCGTTACAGTTAGAATATTCTGGATTTGATTGTCTGCTTATTTTTATCATTGAGTTTTATACTTTTAGATGTTTTTGTGTTACTTACTAGTTAGCATCCTTTTCTTTTAGGTTGAATACTCCCTCTAGCATCTCTTTTAAGATAGGTCTGTTGGTGACAAACTCCCTTAGCTTTTGTTTGTCTGGGAAAGAATTTAATTCTCTTTCATTTCTGAAGGACAGCCTTGCCAGATATAGTATTCTTGGTTAGCACATTTTTTTTGTTTTCCGAATTTTTTTACATTTCAGCACTTTGAATACATCATCTCACTCTCTCTTGGCCTGGAAAGTCTCTCCTGAGAAATTTGTTGCTAGCCTTATTGGAACTTATTTATATATTGTTTGCTTACTTTCTTTTTTTTTTTTTTTTTTTGAGACGGAGTTTCACTCATGTTACCCAGGCTGGAGTGCAATGGCGCGATCTCGGCTCACTGCAACCTCTGCCTCCTGGGTTCAGGCAATTCTCCTGCCTCAGCCTCCTGAGTAGCTGGGATTACAGGCACACACCACCATGCCAAACTAATTTTTTGTATTTTTAGTAGAGACAGGGTTTCACCATGTTGACCAGGATGGTCTCGATCTCTTGACCTCGTGATCCACCCGCCTCGGCCTCCCAAAGTGCTGGGATTACAGACTTGAGCCACCGTGCCTGGCCTGCTTACTTTCTTACTAATAAGGATCATCTTGATAATTTTCTCTTGCTAATAGGATCCTCTCTTTGTCCTTGATTTTTGACATATTACTGTCTTTTTGTAGTCTTGTTTGGATTGAATCTGAATGGTGACTCTTTTCCCATAACTGTATAATTATATCTTTCTCCAAATTTGGAAAGTTTCCTGCTACACTTTCTCTTTCTCTCTTTTCTCCTTTATGAACTCTCATATATCAGACATATGTATATTCCTATATATCAGATATCCTATATATCAGATATATGTCAAATTTCCTGGGTCGACAGAGACTATCTTGGAACCTGGGTCAGAAGGGGTGGTCTTGGATCTTGGGTCTGTAAGGTCTTGACTGGCACTGGGGGGTGGACTCCGGGTCTGCTGGAACAGGTCTGAACTCTGGGTTTTCTGGAGTCTGGGGCCATTGGGACAAGTCTGGAGCCTGGGGTTGGCCTTATGCTGGGGTCCATGTGGAACCTGGGTTTGTGGGGGCTGGTTTGGAGCTTAGGATCACAAGCACTTGCCTGATATCTGGGATCATTAGGCTGGCCTAGAGCCTGGACCTTTGGGTCTGGAGCCTGTGCCTGCTGGTATTGGCTTAGAGGCTAGATATACAGGTCTCAGTGTAGAGATTGGATTCATAAAGTCTAGCCTGGGTCTTGGGATGAGGAACCAGATTGAGTTCTAGGTACACAGAGGTGGTCCCAGAATCTGGGTTCATGGGGACTGGTTTACTACTGAGGTCTTCTGGGGCAGATCTAGACCCTGGATCACAGTAGCATTGGGCCATAGGATCTGGCATTAAGCATGGGGCCATAGGGACTGGCCTGGCACTGGAAAGGCCTGGAGCTTAGGTCTTGGTGCCTGCCTGGCATTTGAGGCCAGGGGAGCCAAGCTGGTGCTAGGATAGGCTAGAATCCTTGGGCCACAGGAGCTAGCTTGGACTGGGTGGGGCTAGGTCCTATATTCACAGAGGTCTACCTGGAGATGAATTCCTTGGGTTCTGGCCTGGTCATTAAAACTGTAGGGGTTGACCTGATGCTCAAGTGGGCCTGGAGCTTGGGACTTTGGCATCCAGCTTGGTGCTAGGGGTGGTCTGCAGCCTGGGGCCATTGGGGCTGGCCTGGCCCTGGGGTTGACCTGGATCCTGATTTTGCAGGTCATACCTTATGCTGGGTCTGATCGGGAGCCTGGAGCCTCTGGGTATAGCCTTGTGCTGTGGCAGGCTTAGAGATCAAATTTGTTGTGTAGGCCTGGAGCCTATGGCTGCAGGATCGCATCTAGTGCGGGGGCAGGTTTCGAAGCTCAGTCTGCGGGTAGCAGCCTGGAGTCTAGGGCTGCAGGAGCTAGTCTGGTACTGGATAAGCCTGGAGTCTCCATCCAAGTGGCTGGCCTGGGAGCTGGGTCCATGGGTGCTGGCCTGATAACTAGGACTATGTGGGGTTGGCCTGGTGCTGGAGCGCGCCTGAAGCCTGTGGTTGTAAGGGCCAGCCTAATTCTGGGGCAGTTCACAGACTGGGGTCAGCCTGATCATGGGGCAGCCTGGATACTTAGTTTGCTATACAGTCCTGGAGTTTGGGGCTGTGGGGGTCTTCCTGGTGCTGGGTTTTATTAGGGTGGGCTGAGCTTTGGGGTCTAAGGCAAAGTCTGGTACTCACTGCCCTCTCCTTCCCCTAAGTGGAGGGTATCTTTCCCCATACTGCCTGGTGTTGGGTGAAATGGGTAATGTAAAGCTATTCTTTCTACCGCCTTCCATACTCTTTTTCTTATTTCTGTGCTATACCCAGGTGCTGTAATCTCTTGATTTCCTTAGCTGTTGTGAAAGTATTTTTGTGCATGGACAGTTACTCAAATTGACAGTTTCTGTGGGACGGACAAGCATTAGAGAGCCCTATTCTGCCATGTTGGTGATACTCATAACACTTTTATCTTAATTTCTACTGCACGGATTAAATACCATTCTACCAATACAGGTACCATTTGAGCACACTACGTGTATATACTGAATATAAACATAACCTTTCCAAAAAGAGATTCAATAGGGATTTTACAAATGAGAAAACTGCAGTTTATAGGATTTTACATATAAGGATGAGGTAAGTTGAATAAGTGACTTGCTAAAAGCCAGCTAGCCAGTGAGGCAAAATGAGGATTTCATTACAGGTTGAAGTATATCTAATTTCTGCTACACCATCCCGTTTTACCTATTTTGAAAGAGTTTCACTTAAATGTGTGTGTGGCATTTTTTTTTTTTTTGCATGTTTGCAGGATAGTTTAAATGCTATTTAAACATGACATGTAGTTTTTTTTTTCCCCTGTGTGCAGCTGAAAAAGGCAGAACCTTAAAGACTCCAGAATAGCTTCTCTTTATTTAGTTGTTACTGAATTTACAGTGCACTTGTTTTCTAATTGACTCGTATGTGCTTTTGGTAAGAGTACTTATTTCTTCGAGCCTAATTAAGAATTTATATTATTGAATGTTTAGCAGAAAAACAGTTAACATTTGGGAATTTATTTATTGATTTAAAAATAGTTAAGTGTGCACATGCTCTCAATATACATGTATATCCATAAATAATATATATTTTATTTTGCATATAAGTGTTATGATGTTGCATTTTTTGCAACTTTACTTTTTTGGTTCAATATCACATGTAGGAGATTCATCCTCATGGAGACTTGTAGCTCCTGTTCACTTTTTTTTTTTTTGCTTCATGGTATATCATTATAAAAGCATTGCAGAATATACTTGTCTTTTCTCTTGTTGATGGACAATTAGGATGTTTCCATATTTTTTTTATTACAAATAATGTAGCTAGAATTTTTATAAATGTTTTTGAGTCACATTTGCCAATGTTTCTCTAGTCTAAATACATAAATGTGGCATTACTGGTTTACAAAGTCTATCTTGAGGTTTACTAGATGTTTTCTAAAGCGATTGTGCCAATTTATACTTCCATGAGCAAAGTATGAGAGTTCTTTTTCTCCCCATTCTTTAACAATACTTGGTGTTATAAGGCTTAAAAATTATGGGCTGTATTGTGTCCCCTCCCCCACCAAATTCATATGTTGAAGTCCTCAGAACGCAATGGTATTTTGGAGAAAGGGTCTTTAAAGAGGTAATTAAATTAAAATGAGTTCACTAGGATGGGCCACAATCTAGTATGATTGGTATTCTTATAAGAAGGAGAAATTTGAACAAAGATGTGAAGGAGAAAAATTGAACACAATGAAGACAATGCCAAGACATTGGGAGAAGACAGCCATCTACAAGCCAAGGAGAGAGGCTTGGAACAGGTCCTTTCCTTGCAACTCTTAGGAAAAACCAACACTGCTGATACCTTGATTTCATGTTTCTAAGCTCCAGAACTGTGAGAACAGACATTTCTGTTGTTTAAGCTACCCAGGTACCTAGTTACTGCAGCTCTTGCCAACCAATTCAATGAATATGAAAAACTATCTCATTTTGATTTTAAATTTGCATTTTCCTGATCAGTAGAGAGGTTGAGCATCTTCTCAAAAATTCATAATGAGTCCGTTTTCTATTTTTTGTTTTTTATACTGATTCATAAGAGTTTATATTATTTTAATGTTTTTATGGGTCCTGTTATAGACTTAATGTTTATATCCTCCCAAAATTCATATGTTGAAACTTAATTCCCAGTATGATGGTATTTGGAGGACTTTTGGAGATGATAGGATCACGAGGGTGAAGCCCTCATGAATGGGATTCGTGCCCTTAGGAAAGAGAACCTGGAGAGTTCCATTGCCCTTTCTGCCGTTTGAGGACCTAGGAAGAAGACAACTGTCTTCTCAGAAGTAAGTGGGCCCTCACTGGACAGTGAATCTGTCTTTGCCATGACATTGGGCTTCTCAGTCTCCAGAACTATGAGAAATAAATGTTTATTGTTTATAAGTTAGAGTCTTTGATATTTTGGTATCGTAGCCCAAATGGACTAAGATGAATGTACTACTTAAATATTTTTGATGCTGAATCCTTTGTTGGAGGTATAAATTCCAGTCTTCTGTGCTTGTTTTCTTTTAAATGATGTTCTTCGATGCAGAAAATTAAAAATCTCATGTAGTCAGCTTAATAAATCTTTTTCTTCATTGTTTTTTACTTCTATATCTTGTTTACAAAGTCTTTCTGCTCAAAGACCATAAGGGTAACATTTTTATGTTTTCGTCTAAGATCTTAAAACTTTGCTTTCACAATTTATTAAACTTATGTGGGATTTGTTTTCATGTATTAAAGATTCATAATTTTTGTTAACTTATTTAATTGGTTAAACAACCAAGTACCAATTATTTATTATATATACTATGTGCAGAGCAATATATAAAATGCTACAGGAGACAGTTCCTTCCCTAAAAGAGAGAGAGAGAACCACCATCATAACAGGTCTGTGCCCTACTTATATATTATTATTAAATCCTAACAACAATAGGATGTAGTTGTTAATTATCTGTATTTTACAAATGAGCAAACTCAGCCCCAGAGTGGTGAAATAAGTTGTTCAAGGTTACATAATTAGTAAGTAGTAGAATTGAGATTCGAGCCTCAGTCTTTCTGACAAACTACACATTGTAGATAAAGCAAAAATTATTGAGAAATTTAATAATTAAGAATGATAACATATAGTAGGCTCAGAAATATTTATTGTATGAATAAATATACTGTGTGTTGGCACAAGACAGTGCTATAAATATTGTCATCTCAGGGCTTGGAGCAGAGACAGGGAAGAGACCACTTAATTCTATTAGAATAATTACACGCTATTGAAAATATCTAGGTCCAGGTGCAGTGGCTTATGCCTGTAACCTCACCACTTTTAAAGATTGAGGTGGGAGGACTGATTGAGGCCAGGAATTTAAGATCAGCCTGGGCAACATAGCAAGACCCTGTCTTTACAAAAAAATAAAAATAAAATAAGTTAGTAGGGCATGGTGGTGAAGCCTTTAGTCCTAGTTCCTTGGGAGGCTGAGGCAGAAGAATTGCCTGAGCCGAAGAGTTTGAGGCTGCAGTGAGCTATGATTCCATCACTGCACTCCAGCCTAGGTGACAAAATGAGAGCTGTTGCTTAAAAAATAAAACAAAATTCTGTTGTTGCACCCAGCCCTCCCAACCCCCAACTTCTTCAAGTAAGAGAAACTGTTCATTTAAATATTTCTACCTGTCTTAATGTATGCCAGGAACTTTGTGGATAACAAATGAATAATAAATATTTTTGAAAGAACAAAAGAAACACTATAAATACATTATTAAATTTGTGCTAGAGGTAGATTCAAAAATACTTTCTATTGTCCTTGTGATGTAATCCTGTCAAGGCTCATTGAGATAGTTTGAAATATCTTCCATATTACTCTTTTTTGGCACTCTGGTGGTGTTAAATGACAGAAATAGAATAATTTGGGGCTTTTCTCATAGCATAGGGGTTACTTTGTGAAAATGATATGTTTAGGTAGATAGAGGCTGTCAGCCATTATTATTCATACCCCTACCCAAAGAATATATAGTCATTTAACATAGGTAACTTGGAACTCTAGCCAGAAAAAAATAATGGTGGCAAAGATTAGATAGTAAATTAAAAAAAACTGTTACCACAATTTATTCTCTAATGTCTGTAATCTTCTTCTGTAGTAACGGAATCCATGTTTTTTACCTGTGGTCAAATTTATTGACCATTTCCTTTCTGGTTTGTTTTTTGTGTCTCATTTAAGAAATCCTTTTCTACCTTTAAGTCACAAACATATTCTACTATAATCTTCCTTAAAATGTTCTGAGTTTTGCTTTTCATACCCAGGTCTTAAGTTCGTATTGAATTTAGTTTTGTGTACATATGAGGTATCGGTGTGATTTTATATTTTATCATATACATAGCCAGTTATCTAGAAACAAGCATGCATTTTTTCTTTATGTCTTTAAATAGGATGTTTAACATTTTATTATGAAGTAATAAAAATAAAGTCATGTGTTCCATAATGACATGTGCTCTATAATGACATTTTGATGAACAGCAGACTGCATATACAGTGGTGGTCCCATATGATTATAATGGAGCTGAAAGATTCCTATCAACTAGTGATATTGTAGCCTTCCTAAAGTTGTAGAGCAGTGCATTACTCTTGTGTTTGTATTGATGCTGGCGTAAACAAACCTATTGCACTTCCAGTCATTTAAAAGCATAGCACATAAAATTATGTGCAGTACATAATACTTGATAAATAATAAATGACTATATTAGTGGTTTATGTATTTACTATACTTTTTATTATTTTAGAGTGTACTCCTTCCATTTATTTAAAAAAAAGTTAACTGAACAACAGCCTCAGAGAGGTCCTTAGGAGGTATTCTAGAAGAAGGCATTATTATCATAGGAGATAACAAATCCATACATGTTATTGTCCCTGAAGAGCTTCCAGTAGGACAAGATGTGGAGGTAGAAGACAGTGACCCCATGTAGGCCTATGTTAGTGTGTGTTTCTGTATTTCAGTTTTTAACAAAAAAGTTTAAAATGTAAAAAATTAAAAGCTGAAAAAAATCTCATAGAATAAGGATATAAAGAAAGGAAATATTTTTGTATTGCTGTACGATGTGTGTTTGTGTTTTAAGCTAAAAACTTAATAACAAAACAGGCAAAAAGTTTAAAAAAATTAAAAAGTGTGTAAAGTAGAAGAGTTACAATAAGCTAAAGTTAATTTATGATTGAAAAAAGAAAACTAAAAGAAAATAAGTTTAATGTAGCCTAAGTATACAGTGTTTATAAAGTCTACAGTAGTATGTAGTAGTGTCTTAGGCCTTCACATTCACTCACCACTGTTTTACGGACTCACCCAGAGCAACTTCCAGACTTCACTTGTAAGCTCCATTCATGGTAAGTGCCTATACATGTAGTATAGACTAAGTTTCCATATAACTATGGAAAACAGCCAGCAGTCTTTATTGTTACCTAATAGTATTCTCTTTTGAGATAATTTTGTTAGTTTCTCTTTACTCTGTCGATTGGAGAAATTAGAGGAATAGAGTTTATATTAGAAATAGAGTTTATATTGCTTTCTTGCTTTCATAGCTTTATGTAGTATAATTACTTTCATAGTTTCATAGTTTTATGTAGTATAATTAAAAAACACATTGCTAGAAAATATCATCTTATTGAATATTGATACATCTATGTTCACAAATAAAACTGACCTAAAATATTAATTTTTTTGTACTCTCTGTGGTTGAATTTGGTTTCAAGGTTATATTAGGATAATATATGGGTTAGAATTTAATTTTTTTTTGATTTTTTAGAATTGTTTATGTAAGGTAAAGATTAATTTTTCTAATATTTGGTAGAATTTGTCAAACCGTCTGGGAAAATTTTTGTTATGCTCTGTTTTATTTTGGTAAAGTTTTGCTACTACTTTGATGTCTTTTTAAGTTGAAATGTATTCATTTCTTCTGTTTCTTCTTAAACTTTAAAAAATTGTATTTATTTTAGAAAATTATCTCATTATTTCAAATTTTTTTCATGAAGTTGTTACTGTACTTGGTTAAGTTTAAAAAGTTTGTTGTCCACTTTTCACTCCCAAAATTGTATATTTATGTATTTTATTTTTCTTAGTTATTTTTACTAGAGGCTTATCTATCTTATTAGTCATTAAAATTTTTGTAACTTTTTAGAAATTTTATTATTTTCTACTCTTTATTACTTATTCCTTTCTATGTTCTTTGATTTTATGTTTTTTTCTGCCTTTTAGATTAGGAACTTTGCTTGTTTGTTTTGATCATTTTTCTTTTCTAATGTAAGCATTGAAAGATAGATATTTTCTACTAATACAGCTCTAGAACTGCACTGTCAATATGGCAACATGTGGCTATTTATATTTAAATTTAAATGAATTAAAATCAAATAAAATTAAAATCAGTTTCTTAATTGTTTCAATCTTGTTTGATTTTCAAGGCTACCTTATTTGACTGCGCAGATAGAGAACAGTTTTATCATTGCTGAAAGTTCTGTTCGATACAGTTGTCCTTGATCAGCATATCTATAATATGTACCTCAAAAGAGTACAGTCTTTTTCTTGATGTATTTCATAGGCTGGGTTTTTTAAACAATTTATTCTCAAATCCTTCATATTCTTTCTCTGCTTGATCCATTAATTACTAACAGAAATATATTTTAAAAGTTCACCATGGTTGGAAACATGTTAATTTTTTCCTGTAGTCTTAAGTTTTCCTTTATGGATTTTGAGTCTATATTATAAGATATATACTGATTCAATTCATATTTTCGTAAGCCTGTAATTTTTCACTTATATATTGAGAGGCTAAGTTGTGAAAAAAATACAGTTTCTGGCATGTTCTATTTTTTTGGTAAATTAGTCTTTGGACTATTACATAAATAGCTTCTTTATCAGTAACGATCTTTGCATTGAAGTCTGTTTTGGCTGATAACAATTTAACTATTTTGGTTAATATTTTTATTTCATCATTTTCACACTTTTGCTGCCAGTATTTCTTCATTGTTATACTTTAGGTACATATATAGTAAGGACCATAGAGTTGGAGTTTTTTTTTTTTTTTTAATTCAACATGACTATCTGTATATTTTAAGTAACTGTTTATTCTGTTTATATTTATTAAGGCTATTGATATATTTGGAATTATTTCTATCATACAATGTTATGATTTTTATTTACTATACGTATTTTCCTATGCTTTCTTTTGTTTCCTTTCTTGCTTTGTATCAGATTGATCAGATTCCTTTTTATTCTTTCTTCCTTTTAGTGGTTTGAAAGTTTGTGACTCCTATTTCTGTTCTTTGCTATCTTTGCATTTTTAACATGCGTATTTGACTCAATAAATTCTAAATTTAACCAATATTTAAGTATTTTTTTCCTACAAGTCTGCCTCTAGGGAATATACCTTCTTTCTGAACATTAGAACAGTTTATCTTTTTTATTTTTTCTATTTTTCCATACATTGTATAGTTCATTTTATTTTCACCTTAATTTTTAAGCCCTTTAAAAGTGGTCATTATATTAAAAATATACATTGCTAGTCAATGCTTTTTCAAATTTACTGATGTTTGCTAATTTATCTCTTCAATCTGATCTCTTCATGTTCAGTGTTTTTCTTCATTAAATTTTAAAAAATATATTTCTTTTAAAAATATATGCTAATGACAAACATTGCTTTTGTTTGTTTAAAACTGTTTGAAGCTGTTTTTATTTCCTTCTACTTTGGAATCATTATTTCACTGGGCAAAAAGTCCAGCGTTGATTATTATTTTCCATCATTTTGATAAAGGATATTTTTGGGGGGCTGCTTTGCCAGCCAGAGACCTCTGTGGCCAGTGGCGCCTCTGCTCAAGTTTTGCTCGCAATGGCTGAGCTGGCTCTTCCCCCTCGGCCCAGGGGTCTGCGCTTGGCTTGTGCTACTGGCCTGGATCTCAGGGCCGCCAAAGGCAAGCCATGTGTGCCAGCTACTGTGTCAGAGTGGGCAGCTCCAGATGCCAGCTCTGTGTGAGGTTGCAGCTGGACCAGATGTACTGCAAGTGACTTTCATCTTAGGCACCTGAATCTGGACAAGGGGAATGCAGTGGTGCCCCCAAAACTTGGAGACGCCAGCAACCACAGAAGCCTAAAGGAATGTTACAGCATGTCCCAGCTCTTGCCTATGGAGCTCCAGATCTGAGCTCTCAGAAAAGTTGCACCTCTTCTCTTCCTCTCGCTGCCCACAGCACAGTGAATGGGCAGAAGGGGGTGGGTTTCATTTCGTTGTGTTACAGATCATTCAGTCCCTCTGCCCTGCTCTGGCCTGTAGTTCCAGGGCTGGCCTGGCCCCGCTGCTGCTTCCTGTTGCATGAGGTGACCGTCTAGTGTCGGTTGAAGATGGAGGGGCTACACTGTTAGCATCTCCTTTGGCACCTGCCATTTGGCGCATCCCAGTTTCTTGTCCCACATTCAAGAATGAGGTTACATGGATAACCAAAGAGTGAGCAAGGGGGAGAAAAGTCTTAATGAGGAACAGAACAGCTGTCAGTGCAGAGGGGACCTGAGGTGGGTAGCCCCTACCTGAAAGAGGTAGTTCCAGTGTGTGGCTGAGTCTGGCTTTTGTTTTGGGCTCAGAATGGAGGAGTGTGTGGTGATTGGTCCATGGGCGGCACTGGAAAAAGCACCATTTGATTGGCTAAAAGGCATCAAGGAAGTTCCCACTCTGGTTAGAAACTTTACCAGGACTGGAGCTTGGTTTTCAGGCTTTAATTTGTCTTTGGTTTGAAGGTCAGGTTTCAGCATGGACCCACCATTGTCTGCCGAGGAATTTGTCTGCCTCCTGCTGCTATCAGTTTTGTAGATATTATTCTGTTATTATCTAAAAGTCATATTGTGGTTCATTGTAGGTGTTTTTTTTTTTTTTAATCTAAGGTTGCTTATATAATTCTTTGTCATTGGTGTCTAGGATTTATCTCTTTATTTTTAATTTGGTGTACTAGTCAATATGAAAAAAATCATGTCTTTTTATCAGTTATTGAAAATGTTCTGCTTTTAGCCTATTGATTATTGCTTCTCTCACATTTTTGGTATTTGCTTTCTGGAACTGCTCTTACGAGTATGTTGTACTTGATCATTCTCACTTCTGTATCTCTTAACCTTTCGTTGTACTTTTTCATCTCTATTTCTTTGTATTGTATCCTGTATAAGAATCTTATACTAGTTGTTTCTCTTTAGTGTTGTCTAAACAGTTTCCTACCTCAAGCCATTGACTCTATTAATTTCAGTGACTATATATTTCATATCAATAATTTGTCTTTGATTCTCTTTAAATTTGTCTATTTTTCCTTTATGCTGTCTTGTTCCTTATGGGTTTTATGCCTCTTTTAATCTTTTTAAAACATTTAAATACCATCATTTTAGTCTTTTTCAGATTTTTCTCATACATATATGTATATATTATTGTACTTTAGGTTCTGGGGTACATGTGCAGACCATGCGGGATTGTTGCATAGGTACGTACATGCCAATGTGGTTTGCTGCCTCCATTCCCCCGTCACCTATATCTGGCATTTCTCTCCATGTTATCCCTCCCCAACCTCCCTAGCCCCTGCTATCTCTTCCCTAGTCCTCCCAAACAGACCCCAGTGTGTGATGTACTTCACCCACTTTTGGATGGGTTTGTCAGTTTTTTTCTTGTAAATCTATTTTAGTTCTTTGTAGATTCTGGATATTAGTCCTTTGTCAGATGGGTAGATTGCAAAAATTTTTCCCATTCTGTTGGTTGCTGGTTCACTCTAATGATTGTTTCTTTTGCTGTGCAAAAGGTCTGGAGTTTAATTAGATCCCATTTGTCTATTTTGGCTTTTGTTGCCAATGCTTTTGGTGTTTTAGTCATGAAGTCCTTGCCTATGCCTATGTCCTGAATGGTTTTGCCTAGGTTTTCTTCTAGGGTTTTTATGGTGTTAGGTCTTAGTTTAAGCCTTTAATCCATCAGAAGTCAATTTTAGTGTAAGGTGTCAGGAAGGAGTCCAGTTTCTGTTTTCTGCACATGGCTAGCCAGTTTTCCCAACACCATTTATTAAACAAGAAATCATTTCCCCATTGCTTGTTTTTGCCTGGTTTGTCAAGAATCAGATGGTTGTAAATGTGTGGTGTTGCCTCCAAGGCCTCTGTTCTGTTCCATTGGTCGGTATCGCTGTTTTGGTACCAGTACCATGCTGTTTTGATTACTGTAGCCTTGTAGTGTAGTTTGAAGTCAGGTAGCGTGATGCCTCAAGCTTTGTTCTTTTTGCTTAGGGTTGTTTTAGCTATGTGGGCTCTTTTTTGGTTCCATATGAAGTTTAAGGTGGTTTTTTTTCCAGTTCCATGAAGAGAGTCATAGGTAGCTTGATGGGGATAGAATTGAATCTATGAATTACTTTGGGTAGTATGGCCATTTTCACAATATTGATTCTTCCTAACCATGAGCATGGAATGTTTTTCCATCTGTTTGTGTCCTCTCTTATTTCCTTGAGCAGTGGTTTGTAGTTCTCCTTGAAGAGGTCCTTTACATCCTTTGTTAGTTGTATTGCTAGGTATTTTATTCTCTTTGTAGCAATTGTGAATGGAAGTTCGCTTATGATATGTTTGTCTTTTAATCTGTTATTGGTGTGTAGCAATGCTTGTGATTTCTGCACATTGATTTTTGTATCCTGAGACTTTGCTGAAGTTGCCTATCTGTTTAATTACATTTTGGACTGAACAATGGGGTCTTCTAAATACATAATCGTGTCGTCTGCAAATTGAGATAATTTGACTTCCTGCTTTCCTAACTGAATATCTTTTATTTCTTTTTCTTGCCTGATTGCTCTGGCTGGAACTTCCAATACTATATTGAATGGGAGTGGTGAGAGGGCCTCCTTATCTAGTGCCAGATTTCAAAGGGAATGCTTCCAGTTTTCACCCATTCAGTATGAAATTGGCTGTGGGTTTGTCTTAAATAGCTTTTATTATTTTGAGATATGTTCCATCAATACCTAGTTTATTGAGAGTTTTTAGCCTAAAGGGCTGTTGAATTTTGTTGAAGACCTTCTCTGCATCAATTGAGATAATCATGTGGTTTTTGTCTTTGATTCTGTTTATTTGGTGGATTACGTTTGTAGACTTGCATATGTTGAACCAGCCTTGCATTCCTGGAATGAAGCCTACTAGATCATGATGGATAAGCTTTTTGATGTGCTGTTGCAATCAGTTTACCAGTATTTTATTGAAGATTTTTGCATTTATGTTAATCATGGATATTGGCCTGAAGTTTTCTTTTTTTGTTGCGTCTCTACCAGGTAGAGGTAGAGGTAGAGGATCAGGATGATGTTGATTTCATGATTTGGGAAGGATTCCCTCTTTTTGTATTGTTCGGAATACTTTCAGAAGGAGTGGTACCAGCTCCTCTTTGTATGTCTGGTAGCATTCAGCTGTGAACCCATCTGGACCTGGCCATTTTTTTTTGGTTGATAGGCTATTAATTGCTGCCTCAACTTCAGCCCTTTTTATTGGTCTATTCAGGGCTTCAACTTCTTTCTGGTTAAGACTTGAGAGTGTACAAGTGTCCAGGAATTTATCCATTTCTTTTAGGTTTACTGGTTTATGTTCATAAAGTTGTTTGTAGTAATTTCTAATGGTAGTTTGTATTTCTGTGGAATTGGTGGTCACATCCTCTTTATCCTTTTTTATTGCATCTATTTGATTCTTGTCTCTTTTCTTTTTTATTAATCTGGCTAGTGGTCTATCTATTTTGTTCATCTTTTCAAAAAACCAGCTCCTGGATTTATTGATTTTTTTGAAAGGTTTTTTTGTGTCTTCATCTCTTTTAGTTCCACTCTGATCTTAGTTATTTCTTGTCTTCTGCTAGCTTTTGAGGTTTTTTGATCTTGTTCCTCTAGCTCTTTCAATTTTGATGGTAGGGTGTCTATTTGAGGTCTTTCCTCACTTCTCATGTGGGCATTTATTGCTGTAAATTTCCCTCTAGACACTGCTTTAAATGTGTCCCAGAGATTCTGGTATGTTGTGTCTTCATTCTTGTTGGTTTCAAAGAACATATTTATTCTGCCTTCATTTCATTGTTTATTCCATCAACATTCAAGAGCCAGTTGTTTGGTTCCCATGAAGTTGTGTGGTTTTGAGTTAATTTCTTAATCCTGAGTTCTAATTTGATTGTCCTTTGATCTGAGAGACTGTTATGATTTTTGTTGGTTTGCATTTCCTGAGGAGTGTTTTACTTCCAATTATCTGGTCAATTTTAGAGTAGCTGTATGTGGTGCTGAGAAGAATATATACTCTGTGGATTTGGGGTGGAGAGTTATATATATCTCTCTTAGGTTTTCTTGGTCCAGATCTGAGTTCAAGTCCTGGATATCTTTGTTAATTTTCTGTCTCGTTGATCTGTCTAATATTGACAGTGGAGTGTTAATGTCTCCCACTATTATTGTTTGGGAGTCTAAGTCTCTTTTTAGGTTGTAAAGAACTTGCCTCATGTATCTGGGTGCTCCTGTATTGGATGCATATATACTTAGGATCATTAGCTCTTCTTGTTGCATTCATCCTTTTACCATTATATAATACCCTTCTTTGTCTCTTTTGATCTTTGTTGGTTTTAAAGTCTGTTTTATCAGAGACTAGAATTGCAAGTCATGCTTTTTTTTGCTCTCCATTTGCTTGGTAAATCTTCCTCCATCCCTTTATTTTGAGCCTATGCATGTCCTTGCATATGAGATGGGTTTCCTGAATACAGCACACTGATGGGTTTTGACTTTTTATCCAGTTTGCCAGTCTGTGTCTTTTGATTGGGGCATTTAGCCCATTTACATTTAAGGTTAATATTATTATGTGTGAATTTGATCCTGCCATTTTGAAGCACACATCCTCCCTGAAGACAGATTGTTCTCTTTTTTCAAGTTCCTTAGCTGCTCATTCTTCCATTTGATAGGTCTGCTATTTTTCAGGGGGGATTATTTTCTCATACATTTTGTGAGTTTAGATTTTAAAATAAGTCTTAAAAATCTATGTTTATATATCTTAACTTGAATATAAACATGAAGTTTCTGAAGCAGAGATCAAAGCTATTCTTAGATCAATAATGGCATTTGTTCTTCTTGCCCAATTTTTAAAAATCCTCTAGAACAATATGATGAAAGTCTAAGTCACTCAGAAAGCCAGAACCATATAGAAACATGAAAATATTCTTATTATTCTTATTATTATTTGAGACACAGTCTCACTTTGTCATCCAGGCTAGCATGCAGTGACATGATTTTGGCTCACTGCAACTTCTGTCTCCCAGGTTCAAGCGATTCTTGTGACTTAGCCTCAGGCTCCTGAGTAGCTGGGGCTACAGGTATGTACTGCCATGCCTGGCTAACTTATATATTTTTAGTGGAGACAGGGTTTCACCATTTTGGCCAGGCTGGTCTTGAACTTCTGATCTCAAGTGATCCACCTGCCTCAGCCTCCCAAAGTCCTGGGACTACAGGCATGAGCCACCATGCCTGGTCAAAAATACCCATTTACTCACTATAAAATCTTCAGTGGAACTCTTCTCCTTCTTCCCACCCCTACCCCAACTGTGCAAATCCCATGTGGCCTAGCTTATAAAAATTTTCATCCAAAATGATTTTGCTTTGGCTTGTTCTGAGTGACCTAGTGATATCAATGGGGCAGGATTTTTTTTTTTTCATGTTAAATGATTGGATTGGAGATTTTTATTAAAAAAACAGGTAGATCAAATTGGTTTCCATGACTTTGTGATTTCTCCCCAAAGTTACTTTTTTTTTTTGTTTGTTTGTTTGTTTTTTATATTGTTTGTATCTAGAGAGAAAATAGGCAGAAGGAACAGCAAATGCAAAATCTTGGTGAGATTGTTAGAGGGACAGTGTAGATGGATGTGAGTGAGTGATGCGGATAATAGTAAGAATGCAGAGGAAGTAGGAGGGTAGGCAAATCTTGTAGAGCCTTGGACGCTAAAGTAAGGGCTTTGGATTTACTCTGAGTGAAATGAGAAACTTTTAGAGGCCTTGGAATAGAGGAAAGTCATTATCTGAGTTTTGATTTAGGTGGGTCATATTTACTGCTTGTGTTAAGTTATTTAGATGGATAACTGGTAGGATCATTATATTCAATACTGATTCCCTTCAACTGGCCTCCTAGATAAGAAATTGGCTTCTTCAGCTCCATGGAAAACCATCTACTTAAGACAATCAATTCTGACAGAATGCTGAAAAGGCAAAGTAGGTCACTGCTCTGTTGCATCATAAATAAGAACTACAGAGCTTGTATGTGAATCCCCTGACCACACCAGGGGGAAGGCTGCTGTTCTTCTAACTGAAGAATGCCAAGGTGGTGGAAAAGGATTGAAGACCAGTTTCACCCATGACACAATTGCTACAGTTGGATACCTCTGTGATCATACCAGGGTACAGTTTAGTGCTTCCCTTATTATGTAGCTCAAAACCCCTACAATCCAATGGCTGGAGTTTGATTGTCAAGTCTGTCCTGAAGACTCTGGCCAAACAACGGATGAAAGGAATACTCAGACAGAGGTATACAGTGAACAAGCACTAGGGGACTGCTGCAGAGTGAACAGTCCCAATAAGCTGGCGCTGCTTGCATTTATTCAGTACTGAAATCATGCTGAAAGCCTGGAGCCAACACAATCTGTGGGTAATTAACATTATTGTTCCCCCTTTCAGAGAGCAGTCATGTGGGCAGTTGGTTTTAGAACAGCCTGAGTAAACAAGCCCATTTAAGATAAATTCCACTACACTTCCTTGTACCTACTCCTTGCCCTCTGCCTCAGGTTAGGAGAACAGCTGCCTTAGGCTTATTTTTCCCTGAAGCTATGCAAAAACCTTCTGACCTTTCAAGAAGGTTTGTGTCCTTTCCCTATAATTTCTCCCACCATTCTGACGAATCTCCCACATTTGATGCCCAGTCTCATTAGATCCCTGTTTGTTATTTCAGAATTCAGTGGGCAAAGGGGAACTTATGCATTTGCTACCATTTGTTTTGCTATGCAGTTCTCTCAATAAAAACTGTTGCAGAAAGTCTGCTATCTGATTGATTTTATTTGCATGACAAGGGGCCAGAGGTTGGAACCTGTAGGAGCAGGGAGACCAATAAAGTGGCTCTTGAAATCACTCAAGTGATTTCTCTATAGATTATTTCTTTAAAGATTATAGCTTCTTTTTCTAAGGTGGTAAAGGTGGTAAGAAGCAGTCTTATTTGAGCTGTATTTAGAATGAAGAGCTGATAGGACTTGCTGATGGATTGGGTGTGAGAGAAAGAGAAGAGTGATAATACTTTCATGGTTCTCGATTTGTCTGATTCAAAGAATCTAGGTTCCATTTATTGAGGTAAAAGAGTATGTGTACTCAATAAACATATATCGAATGAAGCAATGAAGGAAAAATTGAAACCGCCTTTGAAAGATTATGTCAGAAATCTGACAGGCTGGGAACAGTGGCTCATGCTTGTAATCCCAGCATTTTGGGAGGCTAAGGTAGAAGGATTGCTTGAGCCCAGAAGTTGAAGACCAACTTAGGCAATATGGTGAGACTCTATTTCTATAAATATATACATAAAAAAATTAGCCAGGTGTGATGGCTATCAAGCAGTCATAGCTACTTGGGAGACTGAGCTGGGAAGTTTGCTGGAGCCCTGGAGTTTGAGGTTGCAATGAACTATGATTGTGCCACTGCACTCAACCCTGGGTGACAGAGAAAGACACCGTTTAAGAAAAAAAAAAAAAAAAAAAAAAAAAAAAAAAAAAAAAGGCCAGGCGCGGTGGTTCAAGCCTGTAATCCCAGCACTTTGGGAGGCTGAGGCGGGTGGATCATGAGGTCAAGAGATTGAGACCATCCCGACCACATGGTGAGACCTCGTCTCTACTAAAAATACAAAAATTAGCTGGGCATAGTGGCATGCGCCTGTAGTCCCAGCTACTCGGGAGGCTGAAGCAGGAGAATTGCTTGAACCTGGGAGGTGGAGGTTGCAGTGAGCCGAGATTGTGCCACCGCACTCCAGCCTGGCGCCTGGTGACAGAGTGAGACTCTGTCTCAAAAAACAAACAAACAAACAAAACTCATATAGTTGACTCCATCTTGCTTCTGATCTCCAAGCTGTCCTTGGTCATTCCTGGGTAGAGGCCAACTTAATTTTTGGAGAAAGTTTATAGCTTTACTATAAAGCAAAGATGATAATAGGCCTTTCCCAAACTAAATTGCCTTTGTAAAAATCGAATGAAAGGTCACAAGGTTAGGATTATGATAAGGGCCTGAATTCTGCTAAAATAGGAATAGTTTCTATAATCCTTTATTGCTCGGGGGTCACATAGCCAGAGGTCACAAGATTTATGACTTTCCCAATTATTCCTGTAGATAACTTTGCTGTTATAGAACCTAAGATTGTTTATTTTTTGAGATACCTTTCAGGCTGATGCCACCTGAACTTGTGACTCATAACTCAGCTGACCCTGTGGCTCTACCCAGAGGTGGACTCAGCTCAAAAGGAACATTTTCACACCATTATGATTTTATCCCCAGCAATCAGCAGCACCCCTTCCCTAGCCCCATGCCCACCAGGTTGTCCATAAAAACCCTAACCTCCAAGCCTTCAGGGAGACTGATCTGAGTGGTAACTCGAGTTCTTCTGTGAGGTCTGGTCTCACATCAGTTAAACTCTTTTTCTAATGCAATGCTGTGGTCCCAGTGGATTGATTTTGTCTGTGTAGCAGGCAGGAAGGATCCATCTGGTGATTACAACATGGCGTAGATTTTTTTTTTTTTTTTTTTTGTGATGGAGTCTTGCTCTGTCAACCAGGCTGGAGTGGAGTGGCACAATCTTAGCTCACTGCAACCTCTGCCTCCCAGGTTCAAGTGATTCTCCTGCCTCAGCCTCCTGGGTGGCTGAGATTAGAGTTACATGTCACCATGCCAGGCTAATTTTTGTATTTTTAGTGGAGACGGGTTTCACCATATTGGCCAGGCTGGTCTTGAACTCTTTACCTCATGATCTGCCCACCTCAGCCTCCCAAAGTTCTAGGATTACAGGCATGAGACACTGTCCCTGGCCAATGGATAGAATATTTGAGAAGAACGTGTAATGCACAAGATTGTGTACTATAATATAGTGTTGGAAACTAAACTGTAAGTTTCAGATAGAAAGGGATGATTTTATCACTGTATATCTGGCAACTGATATAGCACCTTGTGTTTGATACAACCTACCCTTCTCTCCATTCAATCTGTGTTTGGGGGTGTGTGTGTGTATGGTGCATGATATATATTAAATAGTATAGTATATTAAATTCATAGTCTAGTGCTTGCTGTGTAATAACTATCTACAAAGGTAGTAGAATCTGCCATTAATATAATTCTAAATGCTCTCCTTTGTCACATTCAGCCCTTGACACAGTTCCGTCTCATGCACTCAATACCAATATCTGATGAGGTTTTTTTAAAAGTTTTAAATTTTAATCAGGGTCTTTCTCTGTTGTTCAGGCTAGAGTGCAATGGCATGATTATAGCTCAATGCAGACTTGAACTTCTGGGCTCAAGTGATCCTCCTGCCTCAGCCTCTGAAGTAGCTGGGATTATGGATGCATACAACTTATGCCTATCTAATTTTTAAAATTTTTTGTGTAGAGATAGATGTCTCACTATGTAGCCCAGATTGGTCTCAAACTCCTCACCTCAAGCAGTTCTCCATTCTTGGCCTCCCAAAGAGCTGGGATTATAGGCATGAGCCACTGTACCCAGCCCAGGTTTTTCTTTGTTAATTCATTCTACACATTTCTTATTTCTATTCTTTTTTAAAATTCTCCTTATTCTTGCATGGTTTAGTAAACTATTGTGAATATGCTGATGCTTTCTATTTTCACAGACATTATCTGCTAAGGGTATTTCAAGATTCTGACTAACATTCAAGAAAAATACAGTACTGCCTATTTTTCTTCTGACTGAACTTTCATTTTTAATCACTTTGCAGTTATTATTGAGTAATTAATTTAGCATGGGACCCATAAAACAGATAATGTATCCAAACTTGATACTCCTGGAGATGCAAAGAAGAATAAAATAGATTCCTCATCTTAGGGAGTATATTAGTCTGTTAGGGCTGTCATAACAAAATACTGTGCACTGGGTAGTTTACACAACAGTTTATTTTCTGATTTTCTCTCAGCTCTGGACACTGTAAGTCCACGATGAAGGTACCAGTATGGTTAGTGTCTGGTGAAGGATCTCCCTTTGGGTAGATGGCTGCCTTTCTCACTGTGTACTCATACAACCTCTTCTGAATGTGTGAAGAGAGATGGAGCTTGCTGTGAACCTTCTTATAAGGAGGCTTATAAGGTTGATTTTAACAGATCAAGGACCCACTTTTCTGACCTCATTTAACCTTAATTACTTCCTTGGAGGTTTTATCTCCAAATATAGCCACACTGTGAGTTAGAGTTTCAACATTCAGTCCATAATAGGGAGTTCACTATATGCTAGATTGACATCTCCCTTTGTCAGCATCCGTCATCTTTTTGCTGCAGCATATGGCTTGGAGAAGTGAAGATAGTAGAGGTAACAAAGATAAAGATCAGGGAGTATTCCATCTGCCTAAGTAAACACATTAAAACTGCTAAAAAATGAATGAGTACTTTCCATCACTGGCTTCTTCAGTCACAGGTACTCAACGACATCTCTCACTCTCAGTATTGCCATGGTATATACTCCAATCATGGCAGCATAGTCAGACTAAAGTATGATAGAGATCACCCAGGAAACTGTGAACTATTTTTTGCCCAAGTGTCAGTTTTCTGGTGTTCTCTTTCCTTGTAAAAATAAGTTTTGTCACAATTGTCAAAACCTCAGCCCTCATCCCAAATAAAACCTTACTAACAGCATCATCAACAGACAACAAACCTCACAAACATACATAAATTACAGGATGTCTAACCCTGGTCTTAGTTTTTCAAAGCAGGAACTTTCTCTACAAAGAGCAGGGAACTAGAGCTTCTCTTCAGGATCCTTCAGTGGAGAACAGTTGCAAAGAAATTGGACTAGAGACAAGGCAAATTGATTAAAATATTGAAAAGTGAATATTCTGTGCCAAGAGGCTGTGGGTAGCTGTTGCTGAGTGATCATGGGAGAGGCCACGATGACTAGAAGTAGCTAGTGTGCACCACTCTCACAGAGAGAGGAAAGAGGTGTTTAATTACTGTATCTTCAACTGGAACATCTAGGTGCAAACATTGGAGTTCATCCGGGGAACAACTTGATCCATGGAGAATGGAGTAAACTGAGACAGGACAACTGCCCACCCAGGAGGGGCATGGAGCCAGAGGAGGCTCCCCTACTGCCAGGAAATGGTTTTGAGTTTTCATTTGTTTTGCCTTTTTGCTTCTTTGTTGGTTTGATTTGTGGTGGTGCTCATTTATTGGCCTTCACTAGAAAATGAAGAGTAATTTCTCAACCACTGTAAATGTATGTTTTCATTTAAAAGCTTCTATTCTTAAACTTTACTATTCATATATAAACAGCAATCATTTTAATTGGACTTGGGTTCCTGTGGAAGTTATACCTACTAGGGAATCCAGCATATAAAGAGAAAAAGGCTGTAGGGTATATATATATTAACATCATTTCTTTCTGCTTAATGTAAAACACCCTTCTCATCACTTTTCCTCTCTTGGTTTCCTTTCTCAGCCTCAAGTTTATTATATACTCCATTCGAATGTATCAAGATGCTTGCCAAAATTAATAGAAGAGAGAAAAGAATATAATTGAGGGAGAAATAGATGTTTCTCTTCTTTCAGATGTATTGACAATTGTGCCAAAACTTATTTTTACAAGGAAAGAGAACACCAGAAAACTGACATTTGGGCAAAAAATAGATTATGTAGAGTATGAAACTCCTGTGTTTCGGAGAAATTGGCTAATTTCTGGCCAAGGAAATCCAAGGACCTCCACCTTTGGATCCTGTGATTGAGGCAGAGCACACTATTAGAGAGCTTGATGCATTAGATGGCAATGATAAGTTTAATTCTCTAGGATAAGTCCTGACTAAACTCCCCATTAAGCCTCATCTTGGAAAAATGATGATAATGGGATGTATTTTCTATGAGACAAATTCTGTCTATACCATATCTGCTGCTACTTGCTTTCATCAGTGAAGGAAAGTGGTCTATATCCATTGAAATTTTGCTGGAAACAGATTTTCTGATTATATAACCCTTTTATCAGTATTCCAATCCTGGAATGATACTAGAATGGGTAAAGAAGAAGCTGAGATTCATTTTTGTGAGCACGAAAGACTCAATGTAGCTACACTAAGAATGACTTATGAAGCCAGAGTTTAGCTCAAAGAGATTCTTATTAATTCTGGATTTCCAGACAATTGTTGACACAAGTGTTTACTAACACTGGACCAGATAATAATTGGGATGTTGTTATTTCCCTCTTGGCCTTTGGTGTGTGCCCAAATGATGCTATCATTTGGGTAGATATGTAGGTAGTTAGAGGTGTAGATTTGGAATTTAGAGGATAATTTTGGGTTGGTGTTATACATTTAGGAGTTGTTGGCATGTAGATAATATAAAGCCATGGAAGTGGTTGAGATTTCCTAGGATGAAAATGTAGATTGAGGAGAAGATTAGAAATAATCTCTGAGCAGTTTCAGTGTTTAGAAATACGGGGGAAGAGCAGGCAAAGGAGGCAGAAAAATAAAAGCTAGACGGGTAGGAGGAAACAAAGAGAATGTAGAGTTATGGAAGCTGAGAAAAGAAGGAAAGATACTTCATTTCCACTGAACACTTCTGAGAGGCCAAATAAATTGAGACTCATTCAAAATTATAGCTAAGTTTTATCTTTGTGAGAACAGTTTCAATGTAGCGATGAAAGTCAAAGCCAGATTGGAGTAGGTTGAGGAGTGAATTGAGTTTCACTACCAGCAAAATTGCAGATAAAAATCTCCTGAAAAAAATCTCTACTATAAGATATTTACAAATATTTGATGGAATAGCAACAATATTTTAAAATTCCTAAGTGAGCTCACAAATAAGTAAGGGAATTCTCTGGGGGCCAAAAAAGATGAGTTGGAAATAGAATTATAGGTGGTTGCTGATATCATAGCTATCTAGAAGCATTTGCTAATTTTGGTAATCCTGTTTTAATGACCATTCAGTGGAGGATTAAAAGCCTTGTATTTACACAGATGGGAAAATATCTCTGAGAACCCATGTAGAGCCAAGAATTAACTCTGTGATTAATGTGAGGGTTGAGATGAAAAAAAAAATTCTCCCTGTCAAATAAGGAAGATACACAAGACAACTCAGTAACAAGGTTTGTTAGACTGGGCTCTCAGTAGAAAACAATAGAAATATATGCTTTGAAAATTGATAACCACGAAGGCTGCCATGATATCACTTTGAAGTTAAAATTTATGTCGTTTTTATAGTCTAGAGCTGAGAAAAAAAACCTTAGGTAGTTCCAATTTGAAAGCACTCAGGTGATTGGCAGAAGCAAATGCATATCATCTTTCACTGCATGTAGCTTCAACCCAGGCTTCAGGGAGTTAACCTTAAAAAAGCTTTAATAAAACATGAATTGAGAATAAAAACTACAAAATATATGAGAAATAATCACTGTAAGTCATACTTACCAGAAAATATCACTAAACAGTTCATATAATGTTTACAATGTTTAAATAAAGCGTGTACTATCTAAGAAAGCAATAAGATACAGTGAAAAAGATGGGGAAATAATAACAAAATAAAACTTCTAAAAATGAAAATTATAATAATTAAAAAGTGGATGGTTTAACTGAAGATTAGACCAAACAAAATATAAATTAATGAAATAAAGGATAGAGTTAAATCATCATGAAGAGAAGAAAAACATGAAAGAGTTGTTAAGAGATGTGGAGGTTAGAGTGACAAGAGCCAATATCACCCACTGGGTTCCCAGAAGAAGAGACTAGAATTAATATGACAGAAGCAATTTGTAAATCCTGGATGAAAAATTTCCAGAATTGATAGAAGATGTAATTCTCTGTTTCAGGAAGCACAAAAATTCCAACCAAGGAAAATAAATAGAAAAAGGAAAGGAAGGAAATTAATAAGCCAAGTGTCCAATTTAAGATGTTAGAAAAAGGATAGAATAAATTCAATAAAATGGAAAAAAGGAAATAATAGAGAAGATATTGATCAAACAAACAAAACACAAAATAAAGAGGCTCAATAATGACTGAGTTTTATTTGATAAGATTAAGGTAAACAACTTCTGGCATGTTTGATTTAACAGATTGGAAGGAAGGGGAGGAGAGAGAGGGAGAGAGAAGCATAAGTAAGCACAGTTAGAAATGAAAAATGGGAACTACTTTGAATGTATTAGTGTTTGATAGGCTCAAAGGAAAGGAAGCAGCTAGGCTATGTGTAAATGGTTTAGATATGGATGTGGCAATGGATCTGTTTCCTTGGAAGCAATAAAGATAAGATGTTGAATATTGTGTCCCCAAACCCTTATCTGAAGCTATTGCCTGGATCCTAAATAGAGGCTACTTCTCCATGTGAAAGTGACTTAGAACCTCTATACAAGAGTGGGATATTTCATTTTTACTGATAGAATTTCAGAAGCAAAGTCTCTGATTGTCTTTGATTTTATAGAACAAAGTTTCTTAGTAAGAAAGCAGTAGGCATTCAAAGAAAGGGGTTGTGATGATACTTTATAATGGCAGCATGTCCTTGGGAGAAATAGTGTTTCCTTTTAACTTTCCAGCCAGCTTTATCTGTGCCTATTATTCCATCCTGATGAATGTCAGGGCAGATTTTTGGTGTCTGAATTTATTTTTACTTTCTCACCCCAAATCTTGTCTCAAGGTCTCTGCTCATCATTTGAATGCTCTAGGAGAATTGTGGAAATTCCAGAATACAGAATATAGTGTTTTTAAAAGGAATAGTTTCCAGGAACTGGTAAACTTAATATTATCTCTTAGATATAGCCTAGTTTAGATTAGAAATTCATTGATATCCTTTTCTGATAGGGCTTTTTAGATCGCTAGAGCAGGAAAATTATTCCTTATCTTCGTAAGGTGCTTTCAAGTATAAAAATTGCTTTAATTTGGATTATTTCACTTGAGTCAAACTATGAGTTTCTTACTTTTCATATTAGCAATCGAGGCTAAGAAATCCGAAATAACTTGCTCAGAGTCAGCTAGCTGCCGAGATTTAACTGTCTGTAATGTCAATGATCTGTCCATTGCTCTAATCTGCCTCCAAGTTCAGAGTGTTCCTGGAATTCTTAGATTTTTGGGAAAATATTTTCAAGGAAAGTGGTTAAGATCAGTTTGGGAAACAATTGCTGTTTCTGTCTATCTCAAAATCATTCTTTATCCCCCTCAAATTTGTTGATGTACAACTCTAATTTCAGTTAAAGTTCCAAAACAAAAATACTTACGGTTTCTCTAGTTTCTTAGGGTTTAACCTTTTCATAGTTTTTCTTTTCAGAAGCTTTAAGCTTCAAATTTTTACATTAATGTTTAGGGTAATGAGTGAGGGAACACAAATAAATAATGAAATACGTATTAGTTTTCTAGAGCTAATATCACGAATTGGGCTGCTTAAACAACAGAAACTTATTTTCTCACAGTTCTGGAAGCTAATAGTCCAAGATCAAGGTGTTGGGCAAGTTTGGTTTCTTCGGAACCTCTCTCAGCTTGCAGATGGCTGTCTTCACCTTTTATCTTCACATGGTCTTCCTTCTGTATTTGTGTCCTAATCTCCTTTTCTTATAAAGACACCAGCCATATTGTGTTAGATCCCACCCTAATGACCTCACTTAACTTGATTACCTCTTTAAAGACTTTGTCTCTAAATATGGTCACGTTATGAAGTACTGGGAGATAGAATTTCAACATATTAGTTTGAGTAGGGGGCTGGGGAGATGCAATTCAGTGCATAACAAATGTGTTGTTCATCATTTTATTCTTGGAGTCTGTCAGTGTTTCTAGAATTCAGTATTTGTTAAATAAAGAAATGAAAGCTAAATTATCAGTATGGGAGAAGTATGAAGACTTAAAGTGAAAATTGTAGGATTAATTATACAGCTGGTCAATTAAATGGTAGATTGGCACTTCTATACAGTTGGACTCCAATTTATAATGGTTCCATTTATGATTTTTTGACTTTGCAATGCAATATTTGCAACTTATGATCGATGCACTCTGTATTGCCTTTCTCTTTTTAAATAATGTAAAATTGCCATTATTCATTAGACTATAAGGTTTTTTTCAAATGGCAGAATGTATTTATTGTCTTTGATACATAAAGCTTTTTCTTAAGCTTTTCATTTTAAAACAAATTTGCATTATAAATTTTAAAATATTATATATATAAATATATGAACACACACATATACATATATCCCTTCAAACTGGAGTTGTCACTGAGTAATATTTATTTTAAGGTAGTGGTAGCTCCAACTAGGGCACAGTGGAGAAAGCATGGACTTTAGAGTTAGATGCATCTGTGGTTGTGTTATTCACGCTATATAATATTAGTTATTTAAGCCTTAATGAACCTGTAAAATGTGAAAAATAGTATTTTATCTTATAGAGTTGTAGCAAGGATTAAATAAGATGTTTATAAAGTGCCTAGAACATTTACCTGATTGATATTTACTAAATAAATGGAAGTTATTATTTTAAGTGATTATTAACAAATTTATTTTCATAAGAATCACAAAGCAGTGTGTCTTTATTATCTCATTAGAAGAGTTATTTGAAAAAAGAGCATAAACAACGTTTTATGGCCTTCAAAGTAAAATCTAACTAATTTCCCTTAGAAATCTATAACAAAACCATTTCCTTCAATGTCAACAAATGGCACTGTTATTTCTTGTGCTAACAGGGCTTATTCTGGATTTGATCTTTCAACACGATTAGATTGTACATTTTGTAGAGCCATGCTAAATCTATCAAACTTAAAATGCCTAGCGAAGTTAAAAGACATTTAAATGTTCTCAAACACTTTATCCTTAATGTGTCTCACTTTAAAGCAACTCAAAACACCATGCCAACATTTTATTTTTCAAGCAGGTTAATTTAGAGTCTGATGGTTTGTAAAGTAAAATTTGCCCTTTTACTTAAAGAGGAAGGGATCCTTTAAAAAACAAAGCTGCAAGTTATAAACAGTAGGTTTTAGAGTCAGCAGACATATATGTGGCTTTGGGCGAGTTATTTAATATCTCTGTGCTTAAAATTTCTCATCTGTAGATTAGAGACAGTGTACATATTTTACAGAGTGATGTGAGAGTAATGCATGGAGAGCCTATTTCTATAGAGTCCCCACTGTGTTAGGTTCTAAAAAAAGAATTTGTGTGTTTAAAAGAAAAAATAAAAATGAAACTGTGTATCACTTTTTCAGATGTGTCCCTTTTTAAAATGAGGTGTGCCTGTTGTAATTAGTGCTTTGAATCTCTTTTTTTTCTTGTTGCCCAGGCTGGAATGCAGTGGCATGATCTCTGCTCACTGCAACCTCTGCCTCCTAGGTTAAAGTGATTCTCCTGACTCAGCCTCCTGAGTAGCTGGGATTACAGGCGCGTCCCACCATGCACAGCTAATTTTTTGTATTTTTTAGTAGAGATGGGGCTTCACCATGATGGCCAGGCTGGTCTCAAACTCCTCAGGTGATCCACCCGCCCCACCCTCCCAATGTGCTGGCACTGCAGACATGAGCCACCGCGCCTGGCCGGTGCTTTGAATGTTGAGACTCTTATCACAATGGGCTTGCTGTGGCTCTTCTTCAGTGTTATAGCTTCTCCTGGATTTGTCCAGGAGGTGAGAGAGTCCAAACCCACTCAAAAACACATTGGGAGTTCATTTCTGCCGGTTTCCCTGGAATGGTTTCTCATCACCATCCGAAATCCTTTACCTTAAGTCTTTTAACTACTCCCCTTTGCAGATAGTATTTGTCTGCTTTCAAGATATTGAATTCCTCAACAGTATATGCTATTTAGTATCTACCAGGCACAGCATTTTTTGTAGAATTTGTAGAGGTTGGTCTATCATTGTTTTAGTTCACTTTTATTCCCCAGATTTATGTTGTTTTGTCTGTTCTTTCTCTTTTTCTTATTTTATTTTTGTTTTTAATGTTTTAAATTCAACCTCCCAATCCTTGTATTTTCATGGTTATATTTTATTTTTAACTTTGTAATCATTTTTATAAATCTTCTCATCAATGGTTCTGGCAAGTACAGTTTTTGCTGAGAAAGGCAGTATACACTCTTAGGTTGGTGCAAAAGTAATTGCAGCTTTTGCCATTAAAAGTAATTACAAAACTTCAATTACTTTTGCACCAACCCAACTTTCTAGTAAATATATTACAAGCATAATTATGCAAGAAAGATGGAAGCCTGTCCCTGTAACAGGTAGCTGCTGTGTTCCTTTCCACCATCTGTCTCATGAAGATAGACGAGAGATCTTTTCCGGAAAGTCACCTCCTGCCTACCATTTTTCTTTTGGATTAGACCATGCCACGGGCACAGTGCCTTCAAAATCTAATGGTTATATATGTCATGTGTGTGTGTGTATTCGTGTGTGTGTTCACAATATTCAGTTTCCAACGAGAGGTCGAGTGTGAGATGTCAGAAAATAGTAGTGCTACATTAAAGCAAGTGTGCCTTCTGCACAGAAAGAATAATTATTGCTTGAAGAAAGTAAACCTCTGTATCTTTTGAGTCACCCAAAATGAAATATTTTTAAAGAAACCCTTCTTGAAAGTAATGAAATATCTATGGGAGAGGGCAGCACCCATATTGGCTGCCCCTCTGTTTTGCCCTTAGGAGCACCATGCTCTCTTAACCACTTCCAAAATTTTCTGTGTGTGAAGCCCTCTTGGATGTTCATCTGACATTGTCAGTTGCTATATAATTGTAGCCTTCCTCGTTTCTGGCCGTTAAATGTTGCCATTTTCGCAAATCTATTACTATCTGTCCTTTCATTGTTGTTGGCCACAAAGAAGAGCCACTGCCAAATTTCTTAGCAACGCTGGTGACCTTTTTACTATTATTTTCTTAAAGGCCTTGGTGAATGATATGTTCCCTGGGCCTTCTTACACAAACATTTTTACTGTGCTGAAGATTACCTATGCTTCGGTATTTTTCCTATGCTTCTAAGAGCCAACCCAATAAAAAGTTTGCCCCATCCATGGAGGTTCCAGTTAAGGTGTTAAATCCCATGTCTGAGTATTTCTGAATTAATGAATTATTGCTTATCTACCCCTGTATTCTAGCTCTCTTATCAAGCACCATCAAAATCTAATCCTGGGTTTATTTCCTTGCTCCTGCCATTACATGCCAGCTAGTTTTTAAATAATTCTTTAGATGTATAGTTTCTTTCTTCCTTGGCCAGTCTCAGCAAGTCATCACTTAGGTTATGCTAGAATTTAACCCTAATTTACTGGCCTGGCAGCCAGAAGAGGTGGGCACACCTTTTGTCAGGGGCATGCATGTTGTCCCATAGAGAAGATTTATCCATGTTCCACTGGCCACAATTTGGACATCTGGCTGCACCTAGCTCCAAAGGATCTTGGTAGTAACATCTAACTGTGCCTAAGGAAGCAAAGTTAACAAGATTGTGAGCATTGGCCAATTTCCACCAAAATATGTCTAGGTTTTAAAAGGGTGCTGAATGAACAACAATCCTGAAAAGAAACTGATATTTTACCACTCTTTACATACTGCTTTTTAGCTATAGAGCAATTCCACTAGGATTAACATTTTTTCTTGCCCAGCTGTAGCTGCAAATGTTTTGGTCAAGGATAACTCCTACCAGTGCTTGCACTCCTACCCCTGTTCACTCCATTTCAGTATATGTTTTTCCAGTTTATATTTTTAGATTGCTTGAACATGTTTCATTTCTATTGTGTTTCCAAAAGATTTTTGAATTTGGTAGCTTTTTTTTTTTTTAAAGTTGGGGTTAAAACTTTCCACTGTAAAACACATTAAGGTAGTAAGTGAATGAAGTAAAACTATTGAACATAGATTTAATATCATGTAATGGGAGATATGTTCTTGAAAAGTTGAACATAAAATCGTATTTTGCCATTAGTGAATACTTAAAAATTGGAATTTGATACAATGGTAAAAACAAAATAGGGAAGGCCGGTGAAGAAATATAAAATCTGGAAGAGGTTGTACATTTGAGTTATATTTCATAAACATACTCTTGAAAAAATTAGAGCTCGTTCTTATAATGATTCACACACACCAAAGAACAGCTTGGTAAAAGATGAAACAAAGAGAATCATTAGCTATGACCATATTCCTTCCAAATGTAGTAAGGCATAATTTAGCAGGAAACAAGCCTTATTTCTGATCACAAATCATTTAAGAAAAAATATTCCTTCATTTATAGAATTCCTTTTACTATTTTAATCATTTGATATTTAAATATGGTTTATATTATCAATGAGATTTTCTATTAAGCGGAGTAATATTTTAATTTTTTATTTAGCACTCAGAGGTGTTAAGAAACTGTGTAGCGCATTTAAGGGTCATGCAAGTTGGGATTGAAATTCTAATTGATTGCTGATGACTTTCAAATGTAATATTTTCACATATCTCACAGAAACTTATCATAGAATATTAAAGTTGGAGGAGATATTAAAGAGGTCCTGCCTTTGATAATTGAAGAAATAACCTCGGAGAGACTAAGCAATTTGACTACTACACAGTTAGTTTATCCACTTAACACATAGGTATGTTCTATGTTGTATGTACCAAATACTCTGTTTTAGTTTGTAGTAACAATTACTATTTTCTAGTTTTGTGGTAAGTTCTGAATGAATAACAATGAATTCTTTACCCAAGGGACTCACAGTTTGATGGAGGAGATTGACATCTTAAAGGGTATTCAGAGAAATCATGCTGTAGTAGAGTTAAAAAAAAAAAAAAAAAAAGAACAACTAGTGGCAGATCTTAAGGAAAGAAATGTTCTAATCTAATGTGTATTTCATAAATATTACACTGACTATTATGGAGGATTTAAAAAATTCTGTTTTTCTCTATTTAGTAAACATTTCACATCTTCTTTTTGATAGGAAACATTTCCTGACACCATTAGTTTATTATATTTCCCCTTGTTGTATATTGTCATACCACTGTGCTTTGCCTAACAACTTACTTAACTTGTCCAAAAAGAAAACATTTTCAAACCTTTTCATCTTCTCTCCTCCTCCTTTTCTTCCTCCTCCTCTCCCTCTTCTTCCTCCCTCCTCCTCCTCCTCCTTCTTCCTTCTTTTTTGAGACAAGGTCTTGTTCTTTTTGCCAAGGTTGGAGTGTAGTGGAGTGATGAAATCTCACTGCACCCTTGAACTGCTAGCCTCAAATAATCCTCCTGCCTTCGCTTCCTGAGTGGCTGAGACTACAGGTACCTGCCACCATGTCTGGCTAATTTCTTTTTGGTAGAGACAGGTCTTGCTATGTTGTCAAGGGTGGTATCAAACTCCTGGCCTCAAGCTATCCTCCTTCTTTGGCCTCCCAAAGTGCTGGGGTTACAGGCACCAGCCATTGTGTCTGGCTGAAAAGAAAGCTTTTGATTTCTCTTTTGCATCCTCTGATTTGTAACTTCCTCATCCCTGGTAACGGCATCACCATATACCCAGATTTCTCATGCTGAACTCTGATAAGTTGTTTTGATTCCTCTTTGTTTTCATCCCCACATCCAATCTATCATCAAGTCTAACTGTCTTTAACTCTAAATATAACTTGACCGTATTTACACTTCTTACCTACGCCACTGCCACTACTCTAGTCCAAGCCACAATGATCTCTTGCTTAGATTGCTTTAGTAGTTGACTTATTTGCCTTCCTAATTCTACTTTTGCTCCTGGAATCCATTTTTCCCACACCAGTCAGAAGTCTCTTTAAAAATGTACATTTGATCATGTAATTTCTCTGTTTTAAACCTTCCAATGGCCTTCTACTACACCTAAGATAAAATCCAAATCTTTTGACATGTTTTGTAAAGATATACATAATATATTCTATATTGAGCTTTCTGACTTCATTTCCTGCCACTTATTTCCTTGCTCATTGTGTCTCAGCTTGTCTCATTGATTCTTTCTTCTGTATGGGATAGTCTTCCTCTGGATCACTTCATGGCTGGTTTTCTTATCATTCTGGTCTTAGCTTAAGTCAGAAAATCCTTCTTTTACTACCCAGACTACTTAGCTGTCCTTACATCTTCCACTTATACTCTATCATATTGCTATTTATTATGTTTTAAATAGCACTTGCCATTACTTGAAACTATCCTATTTTTAAAAATATGTATTTATTCCTGGACAGGATCCTTGTCTGTCAATTATTGCTATATCCTCAGGGACTATAACAGTGCCTTTATACATTAGTAGGTTTTGCTCAACAGTAGTTTTTAGATGAATGAATCATAGCATTTACCCCACTTTGTGCTATCAATAATTTAATTCTCTTTTAATGAAAGCCATAAATTCCACGAGTGGGAACCATGGCTACCTTGCTCACCACTGTATATTCAGAGCTTAACATATAATAATAATTTAATAAATATTTGTTGACTGAATGAATAAGTGATTATTGATTGAGACTGGAGTCAGAGAGAACAGTTTGGAGACTATTACAGTGATCATTTGAAAGATAATGAGGACCTTAGCAAAATCATTGGCAGAAGGGATGAAAAGGAAATGAGAGATTTAAGAAGCACATAGAAAATATACTAGAGAAGACTCAGTGCCTATTATAAAGGATTGGTT
Organism: Sapajus apella; assembly: GCF_009761245.1. Taxonomy (NCBI): domain Eukaryota; kingdom Metazoa; phylum Chordata; class Mammalia; order Primates; family Cebidae; genus Sapajus; species Sapajus apella. Next base: position 15,902,019 of record NW_022436974.1, read on the forward strand.
ATATTTGTAAATGGTACCATCATTCACCCTTTCAACGTTCAAGTGTGAATGATGGTACCATTTATAAATATAAGGAAAAACATATTTGGAGTAGGGTTGGGTAAGGTGGAGAAATGAGAGTGGGATTAGGGGAGAAAGTGATGAGTTTAGATTTGCCTCTTGAGCTGTGATGTCTGTGTGATATACAGAAGAAATCTTAGTAAAATATATACTTTGGTGCTTTTGTAAGATGTTTAAGCTGGTCTTATAAATTTATAAGATATATAGGTGGTATTTGAGTATTTAACACTGTGATAATTGTCTTATTGTCAGACAAAATGCTTTCATTCATTACTGGCAACTCTCCACCAGTCTATTCTTGAGGGAAGAATAAACTTCTACTCTACTGAAGTCAGTTTCAGCCATTTGACTTCCCGTGGCTAATAAACTGTCAAGTTATGTGCCCCTTCTGAGAATAAGATTTAAGAAACATCTTGTGGTCTATCATCTTTTCCTTCTGTTACAAGACCAGCATGTTCCAGACAGGGGCTACTCCTTTAGTGGAGAAGATGCAGAGCTAAGCTGCAGTTGTGGACCTATAAAATATATAACACAGGAATGAAACATAAGACTTTGTCATAAACTATTGAGATTTTGGGATTGTATGTTGCTACAGCATACATAATCTAGTAAAAACTGATTGATATAGAGACAGAACACAGTCATTGTCTAGAGTGGAGAATAGAAAAAGGTTAAGGGCATAATCCCTCGGGAATCTTAAGGGTAAGTACAGAAAAAGAAGCTTACAAAGGACACTAGGCAGATTCCTCTGGAAGGTGGAGAAATAAAAGAGAGGGAAAATATCACAATAGCTAAGAGAGAAATTATAAGCATGAAAGAATGGTTAACAGTATCAAATGATAAAGAGTTTGAAAAGTGTTCATTGAATTTTAAAAATAATTTTTGAGTTAATTACTTTTAATTTCTTCTTTTTACTTGAACAGATTCTGATGGATTTTTTTTTTCAAGTTTAAAGCCATTGATGACCTTATGAGAGCAATTCCAGTTGAGTAATTAGGAAGTTACTTAGTCACAAAGACAAGGATAGAATTCATTATTCGAAGTCTTTTGCAAATACCACTTCCTTGATGGCACCTATTCTGATTCTCCTCCAAGCAGGTATAAACTTTCTTTCTTTTAAGCCTATTGCACTCATTATATTCTGTGCTCAGTGTTTCTGTCTGACTGCTAATCTGTTATAGAGACTTTCATTTTATCATTCAGATTTTCAAATGGAAGATTGAAAAAGTCACATTATTAAGCAGTCATTTTTTTTTTAAAAGCAATTATAAATGATAATCATTGCACATTTAAAGGAGAAATAACTTTGGAGATGCAAATGTATACTGCTCAAGATATAAATAAAATACAGAGAATTCAGAGACCTTTGCTTAAAATGATAGGTGGCACTTTTAGTAGATGGTGCTCTAAACTTATGTCATCATTCTCATTCTGTTTGTCCCTCATTTTATCTCTGAATCTCCTCCAGTATTGAGGATTATTCTATCTTTTAATTACTCAATTTGCTCATTCTATCTCCATCTTTAAACGAACCTGAGTTTTAATTTCTGACCCCATCCCTCTCCTCTACCTCATCCTTGACCCCATCACAAAGGGTAGAGACTTAGGGTTGTTGTTCCTGTTTTAATACAAGTTACACAGTTATCATAAAAGCTGAAATCTTAATTGTTTGCTTTTAGGAGGTGTCAAAATGCCCCAATATCAAAAGACCCCTGAATCAAAACACTGAGTCAAATGAACATAACAAGGTATCACCATGCTTCTTTGGAGAAGTCTATTTGAGATCTTATTAATTTTGAGTTTACAGACCCAAATTATCCACTTCATAGGGTTGCCTAGACCCCATATTTCATGGAATTTATAACAGCCATGCCTATAGGTTCCCCAAGGAATTTCCACTCTACCTACTGTGCTTTATACCCACTTATAAAGAGCCTAGTCTTTCTTCTTTAATACACTGTTAGACAAGATGATAATATGGTTGTGTTTATTTAATTTATTTCACTTGGAAAAAATAAGTAATCATCACTATAACAACCTTGTCCTAATTGAGAGACACACATTTTTATAACTCTATTTTCAAATATAGTCTATTACCAGAAATTGAACATAAAGACGTGTGTGAACTATTGAAGTATACTTTGCTGCAAAGCTTCTGTACTCTAAACTTAATGCAGTAAGTTAAGCAGCTGTAGAAAGGCATGTTCCTGGCACAAGTGACGGGTGACAGACTTACTTATGGGAGAAATGAGAAAAATGTCTGATTACAATATAGTAACATAATTGATGAATAGGAAGAGAAGGGAGCTAACATTTATATCACATTTGCTATGTACCAAGCATCTTAAATATGTTATCTCATTTAATCTTTATCATAGTTCAATAATATTTTATTCTTTTTGTGCAGATAAGGAAACTGAGACACAACAATTGTTACATGATTTATCTAGGGTCATACAGCTAATACATAGAAGCGAGAAAAAACAGATTTAAAAGTGATAATGACTAACAATTATTTTTTTGTAGGCATAAGTCTGACTTCATTTGTCTATCAACACTTTTAATCTTCACAACAGATTAATGAAGTAAATGTTAGTCATATTATAATTTTATAGATAAAATTATTAAAGCACAAAGAGGATAAGTAACTTACCTAAGCCATATAGTATGAGGAATATCAGTGTATGGTATCAATGTCAGTATTCTGTTTGTGATATTGTACTATAGTTTTATGAAACGTTTCCATTGGGTGAAACTGTGTAAAGTGTACAAGACATCTCTGTATATTGTGAGATGGTGCAAAAGTAATTGTGGTTTTTGCTATTAAAAGTAGTGGCTAGGGTATGGTGGCGCATGCCTGTAATCTTAGCTACTTGGGAGGTGGAGGCAGGAGAATTGCTTGAACCTGGGAGGTGGAAGTTGCGGTGAGCCAAGATTGTGCCATTGAACACCAGTCTGGGCAACAAGAGTGAAACTCTGTCTCAAAAAAAAAATAGTGGCTATATATTATATGTGTATATATATTTTAACTTGCATGTGAGTCCATAATTATCTAAACAAAAATTCCAATTTAAAAATACATCAGGGCATGAATATTCCTGTAGAAAATAAAGACAAGAAAAACAGCAGTTAAGTTAAAAAAATTATGTGACAGAAAGAATTTGATATAGTTTGGATATTTGTTTCCTCCAAATCTCATGTTGAGTTTTGATCCTCAATGTTGGGAGATGGGGCCTATTGGGAGGTGTTTGGGTCATGGGGACAGATGTCTTATGACCAGTTTGATGCCATCCTTAGAGTAATGAGTGAGTTCTTGCTTTATACTTTCTACCAGATTTCTGTGTTAAAAAGAGCCTAGTACCTCCTTCCCATCTTTCTCTTTCTTTTCTCACTATGTAGTGCCTCATCCCCCTTGGCCTTCCACCAGGAGTGGAAACTCTCTGAAGCCCTCACCAGAAGCAGATGCTGGTCCCATGCTTCTTGTACAGCCTGCAGAACCAAGAGTCAAATAAACATTTATTCTTTAGAAATTACTCAGTGTCAGGTTTTTCCTTATAGCAACACAAATAGACTAAGTATTGTTCTCTATATGTTTATATATTTTTAGAAGATAGTCTGAGTACATCCAGAATTTTCATGAAAGTTATCTATAGATGAAGGATTAGCTTTATTTTACTTTATTTCCTTTACTTTTAATTATATATATATCTCTGTGTTTCCAAAATTAACTTATATTAGTTCTATTATAAAGAAAAAACTAAAAATTTTTGCGCTAGTTAAAAAACAAATGATTTATTTCACTCACTCTAAAATTAGTCCTTTTAAGCCTTATGTAAAGAAACTAATAACTCAATAATTAAACAGAGTTTGTAAAAGATAGACTCATTTTTTGAGTAGTATATATTTGTGTCCCCTACTAGATCACTGAAGACAGGGCGCTGTCTTGTCTCTCTCTTATTCCTAATACTTAGCAAAGACCTTAGGTACCTAATAGGTGCTTAATGAATAATTGATTTTACAGAGTGATGTTGCCACATTAGTTCTAATAAGTTAATTTTCCATTTTATATGACTTTTTGGTAGTCAATGCATGAAACATCCCATGTGACCCTTCTTAGAAAATATATGTCATTGTTTCTTCTTTTTGTTTATTTATTTATTTATTTTTATTCTAAGTTCCAGGACACATGAGCAGAACGTGCAAGTTTGTTACATAGGTATATGTGCAGCATGGTGGTTTGCTGCACCTATCAACTTGTCACCTAGGTTTTAAGCCACACATGGATTAGCTATTTGTCCTGATGCTCTTCCTCCCCTTGCACCGCTCCCTAACAGCCTTGGTGTGTGTTGTTCCCCTCCTTGTGTCCATGTGTTCAACTCCCACTTAGGAGAGAGAACACGCTGTGTTTGGTTTTCTGTTCCTCTGTTAGTTTGCTGAGAATGATGACTTCCAGCTTCATCCATGTCCCTTCAAAGGACATGATCTTATTCTTCTTTATGGCTGCATAGTGTTTCACGGTGAATATGTACCACATTTTCTTTATTCAGCCTATTATTGATGGACATTTGGGTTAGTTCCATGTCTTTGCTATCATGAATAGTGCTGCAAGAAACATATGTGGATGTATTTTATAAAAGAATGATTTATATTCCTTTGGGTATATATCCAGTAATAGGATTGCTGAGTCAAATGGTATTCCTGGGTCTAGATCCTTGAGGAATCGCCACACTGTCTTCCACAATGGTTGAACTAATTTACATTTCTACCAACATAGTAAAAGCTTTCCTATTTCACCACAGCTTCTCCAGCATCGTTTCCTGACTTTTTAATAATTGCCATTCTGACTGGCATGAGGTGGTACCTCATTGTGGTTTTGATTTGCATTTCTCTAATGATCAATGATGTTTAGTTTTTTTTTTTTTCATGTTTGTTGGCTGCAATGATGTCTTCTTTTGAGAAGCATCTGTTCATATCTTTTGCCCCATTTCTGATGGAGTTGTTTGTTTTTTTTCTTGTAAATTTAAGATCCTTATAAATTCTGGATATTCGATCTTTGTCAGATGGGTAGATTGCAGAAATTTTCTCCTATTCTGTATGATGGCTGTTTGCTCTGATGATAGTTTCTTTTGCTGTGCAAAAGCTCTTTGGTTTAATTAGATCCCACTTGTCAATTCTAGCTTTTGTTGCAGTTGCTTTTGGCGATTTCATTCTAAAGTCTTTGCCCATGCCTATCTCCTGAATGGTATTGCCTAGGTTTTCTTCTAGGGTTTTTATGGTTTTGGGTTTTACATTGAAGTCTTTAATCCATCTTGAGTTAATTTTTGTATAAGCTATAAAGAAGAGGTCAAGTTTCAGTGTTCTGTGTATGGCTAACCAGTTTTCCTAACACCATTTATTAAATAGAGAATCCTTTACTCACTGCTTGTTTTTGTCAAGTTTGTTGAGGATCAGATGGTTGTAAATGTGGGGTGTTATTTCTGAGATCTCTATTCTGTTCCATTAATCTATATGTCTGTTTTGATAACAGCACTGTGCTGTTCAAACTGCAGTATAGTTTGAAGTCAGGTAGCGTGATGCTTCCAGCTTTGTTTTTTTTGCTGGGTTGTCTTGGCCATGAGGGCTCTTTTTTGATTCCATATGAATTTTAGAATAGTTTTTCTAATTCTGCGAAGAATGTCAATGGGAGTTTGATGGAAATAGCATTGAATCTATAAGTTACTTTGGGCAATGTGGCTATTTTCATGATAATGATTTTTACTATCCATGAGGATGAAATATTTTTCCATTTGTGTGTGTCCTCTCTTATTTTTTTGAGGAGTGGTTTGTATTTCTCCTTGAAGAGGTTCTTCACCCCCTTGTTAGCTATATTCCGGGGTATTTTATTCTCTTTGTGGCAATTGTGAATGGGAGTTCATTTATGATTTGGCTCTCTGCTTGTCTATTGCTGAAGTTGCTTATCAGCTTAAGGTGTTTTGGGGCTGAGACAATGGGATTTTCTAAATATAGGATCATGTAATCTGCAAACAGTGACAATTGGACTTCCTCTCTTCCCATTTGAATATACTTTATTTCTTTCTCTTGCCTGATAGCCCTGGCCAGAACTTGTAATACTATGTTGAATAGGAGTGGTGAGAGAGGGCATCCTTGTCTTGTGCCAGTTTTCAAAGGGAATGCTTCCAGCTTTTGCCCATTCAGTATGACATTGGCTGTAGATTTGCTATAAGTGGCTCTTATTATTTTGAGATATATTCCATCAATACCTAGTTTACTAAAAGTTTTTAACATGAAGCGATGTTGAATTTTATCAAAGGCCTTCCCTGCATCTATAGAGATAATCATGTGTTTTTTGTCATTGGTTTTGTTTATGTGATGGATTACATTTATTGATTTGCATATGTTGAACCAGCCTTGCATGCCAGGGTTGAAGTTGATTTGATCATGATGGATAAGCTTTTTGATATGCTGCTGGATTCAGTTTGCTAGTATTTTTTGGAGGATTTTCACATCAATGTTCATCAGAGATATTGGCCTGAGGTTTTCTATTTTTGTTGTGTTTCTGGCAGGTTTTGATATCAGGATGTTGCTGACCTCATAACATGATTTAGGGTGCAGTCCTGCATTTTCAATTGTTTGGAATAGTCTGAGGGAATGATACTAGCTCCTCTTTGTATTTCTGTTATGTTAGAATTCAGCTGTGAAGCTATCTGGTCCTGGGCTTTTTTTTGGTTGGTAGGTTATTTATTGCTGCTTCAATTTCAGAATTTGTTAGTGGTCTACTCAGAGATCTGACTTCTTCCTGATTTAGTCTTGGGAGGGTGTATGTGTTCAGGAATTTATCCATTTCTTCTAGATTTTCTACTTTATGTGCATAGAGGTGTTTATAGTATTGTCTCATAGTAGTTTGTATTTCTGTGGGTTCAGTGGTGATATCCCCTTTATCATTTTGTATTGTGTCTATTTGATTCTTCTCTTTTTTCTTATTAGTTTGGCTAGTGGTCTATGTATTTTGTCAATCATTTAAAAAAATCAGCTCTGGCTTCATTGATTTTTTGAAGGATTTTTTAGGTTTCTATCACCTTCAGATCTGCTCTGATCTTAGTTATTTCTCATCTTCTGATAGCTTTTGAATTTGTTTCCTCTTGCTTCTCTAGTTCTTTTAATTGTGTTGTTAGGGTGTCTATGTGAGATCTTTCTAGCTTTCTGATGTGGGCAGTTAATGCTATACATTTTCCCTCTAAACACTGCTTTAGATATGTCCCAGAGATTCTGATATGTTGTCTCTTTGTTTTAACTGGTGTCAAAGAACTTCTTGATTTCTGCCTTAATTCTGTTATTTACCCAGGAGTCATTCAGGAACAGGTGATTCAATTTCCATGGTAGTTGTGTGGTTTTGAGTGAGTTAGAACTCTTAATCCAGAGTTCTAATTTGATTGCACTGAGGTCTGAGAGACCGTTTGTTATGATTTCAGTTACTTTGCATTTGCTAAGGAGTGTTTTACTTCCAATTATGTGGTCAACTTTAGAGTAAGTGCCATGTGGCACTGAGAAGAATATATATTCTGTAGTTTTGGGGTGAAGAGATCTGTAGATACTTGTTAGGTCCACTTGATCCAGAACTGAGTTCAAGTCCTGAATATCCTTGTTAATTTTATGTCTTGTTGATCTGTCTAATATTGAAAGTGGGTTTTAAAGTCTCCCACTATTATTGTGTGGGAGTCTGTCTCTTTGTAGGTCTGTAATAACTTGTTTTATGAACTGGGTACTCCTGTATTGGGTGCATATATACTTAGGATAGTTAGCTCTTCTTTTTGAATTGATCCCTTTACCATTATATAATGTCCTTCTTTGTCTCTTTTGATCTTTGTTGGTTTATAGTATATTTTGTCAGACACTAGGACAAAACTAGTCTCTGCTTTTTACTGCTTTCCATTTGCTTGGTAAATTTTCCTTCATCCCTTTATTTTGAGCCTATGTGTGTCTTGGAAAATGAAAATGGTCTCTTGAGTACAGCACACTGATGGGTCTTGACTTTTTATCCAATTTGGCAGTCTGTGTCTTTTAACTGGGGGCATTTAGCCCATTTATATGTAAGTTTAATGTTGTTATATATGAATTTGAGCCTGTAATCATGATACTATCTGGTTATTTTAGATACTAGTTGATGCCATTTCTTCATAGTGTCATTGGTTTTTACATTATTGTGTGTTTTGTAGTGGCTGGTACTGATTTTTTTTCTTTCCACATTTGATGCTTCCTTCAGGAGCTTTTGCAAGGTAGGCCTTGTAGTGATGAATTCTCTCACCCTTTGCTTGTCTGATAAAGCTTTTATTTCTGCTTTGCTTATGAAGCTTAGTTTGGCCAGATATGAAATTATGGGTTGAAATTCCTTTCTTTCAGAATGCTGCATATTGGCTCGTCTCTTCTCGCTTGTAGGGCTTCTGCTGAGAGATCTGCTCTTACTCTGATGGTAGGTGACATAGCCTTTTTCTCTGGCTGTCCTTAACATTTTTTTCTTCATTTCGACCTTGGAAAGTCTGAAGATTATGTGTCTTGGAGTTGATCATCTCGTGGAGTATCTTAGTCAGCTTCTCTGTATTTCTTGAATTTGAATGTTGGCCTGTCTTGCTAGGTTGGGAAAGTTCTCCTGGATAATATCCTGAGATGTGTTTTCCAACTTGGTTCTATTCTCTTTGTCTCTTTCAGGTACTCCAATTAGTTGTAGGTCTGGTCTTTACATAGTTCCATATTTCTCGGAGGTTTTTTTTATTCCTTTTCATTCTTTTTTATCTAGTCTTGTCTGCCTGCGTTATTTCAGCAAAATAGTCTCCCATCTCTCTCTGATATTCTTTCTTCTGCTTGATTGATTTGGCTTTTGATACTTGTGTATTTTTCTTAAAGTTCTCATTCTGTGTTTTTCAGTTTCATCAGGTCATTCAATAACTGGTTATTGTAGTTAGTAGCTCCTGTAACCTCTTATCAAGGTTCTTAGCTTCTTTGCTAAGAACCTTGCATTGGGTTAGAAAATGCTCCTTTATCTCAGTGAAGTTTGTTATTACCCACATTCTGAAGCCTATTTCTGTCAGTTCATCCATCTCATCCTTTGTCCAGTTTTGTACCCTTGGAGAAACTTCTCACAATCATTTGGAGAAGAGGCATTCTGGCCTTTTGGGTTTTCAGTGTTTTTTCATTGATTCTTCATCATCTTTACGAGTTTGTTTAGTTTCAGTCTTTGAGGCTGCTGATTTTTGCATGAGATTTTTGTGGGGACTCTTGTCATTGATGGTATTGTTGCTTTCTGGTTTTTTTTTTTTTTCTTTCAATAGATTTCTCTTCTGTAGGGCTGCTGTGGTTTACTGGGGGTTCACTCCAGGCCCTATTCATTTATTTTGCTTCTGTGCCTGGAGATGCCACTTGAGGGGGCTGGGGAACAGCAAAGATGGATGCCTGCTCCATTTTCTGGGTTCTTGACCTCAAGGGGCAACAACCTGATGCCAGCAGGAACACTCCTGTATGGGGTATGTGATAACCCCTGTTGGGGGTTCTCACCCAGTTGGATGGCATAGGAAGCAGGACCTATTTAATGAAGCACTTTGGCTGTCCCTTGGTGGAGGATGTGTGCTGTGCTTGGGGTAAGCCCACTTATCTGGGTTGCCTAGATTCCTCAGAGCTAGCAGGAGGAAAGACTAAATCTGCTGGTTCATGGAGACTGTGGCCACCCCTCCCCCTAGAAGCTCAGGCTCAGGGAGATTAGAGTTCTGTTCCTGAGCCCCTGGCCGGAGTTGTTGGAGTTTCTCCAGGGAGGCCCTGTAGCCACAGTGTTGACTGCCAACCCCTCCCCCAAGGAGCTCAGTGGGCTTAGACAGCAGGCAGCCACAGCAGTGGTAATGGCTATCCCTACCCCTGGGAACTCAGCAGGCTCACATTCTAGCCATGTGGCTGTTGAGAATCCGCAGTGCTCCGTGATTGAGAGCCAAGGCCCTGGTGTTCTGTGTTCATGAGTGCGATATTCTGATCTGTGGGTTGCATAGTTCAGTGGAAAAAGCATGATTTCCTAGGCTAGGTAGCATGCTCACTCACCACTTACCTTGGCTAGGGGTAGGGGCTCCCCTGTCTCATGTGGCTTTCAGGTGGGCCACTGTACCACACTGCTTTTCCTTCTTCTCTGTGGGTCACACCAGTTGTCATTAGTCATCCTAATGACAGAACCTGGATACCTCAGTTGCTGGTGCAGGATTCGCACACTATTTTGTATATTTTCAGTGGGATCCTTGGATCCTGCTGCTTTTAGTTGGCCATCTTGGCCCCACCCCATTGTTTCTTCTTTATAACAAGTACTGAAGAGCAGATGTATGGTAGTCTTATACTTAGTAACAATTCTGAATGTGTGGAAAATCAATGACAGTTTGTTAAATAAGAGAGAGAGGTGGGCAGAAATTCTCTGAATAATAATAATAAAAAGTACCTTAAGATCCAGTTTAAATGTTACCTTCTGTATCTACAAATGAAATCTTCCTAAATACCCTAGGTGTAATTAATTCTTCCTCTAATGATAGCCCCATAACACATCACACATAACTTGTAGTATGGTATTTATCCCAGTAAATAATACTATTTATAAATGTTTCACTTCTTTTTAAAATGTGAGTGCTAAGAACAGTGTCTTATTTGTTGTCCTTCTAGTGTCTATCCCAGTGCCTAGAGTAATGCACAAATATATAAATGAATGAATGAATGGTTGTGTGTATCTATACTACATAGATCATAGTGTGCCACTTTGAGTGAGACAGCTTTTGTTAATTTTGTGTTAACTAAATAGTTCTTTCATTCAATAAAGAAAGAAAACTGTATGCCTGAGAAGCTAAGAGAAGCAATCACATAATAAATGGGTTTTGAATATTTAAGCCGATAGAATTGGGCCTTTATACATGTTTGATGTATAGAAATAAAAAAAAAGAATTTTTAAAAAGGCCAATTATTTGAAATCCAAAGCAGTTTTTTATACTGTTTTTCTGTTTGTTTGTTTGTTTGTTTTTGAGACATAGTCTCACTCTGTCACCCAGGCTGGAATGCAGTGTTGTAATCTCAGCTCAGTGCAACCTCTGCTTCTCAGGTTCAAGTGATTCATGTGCCTTAGCTGTTTTTTTTTGACTGACTAGCTTTTCTATTATTAAAAAACTCAAGAATGATTTTCAGAATGTTTTCCTGGTTGCGTATTGTGCTTTTTAGTTTAGTCCCCCTTAAAAACTGGTTTCAATTACATGTGTGACAGTTGCCCAGAAAACAGCATTTAATGACAAATAAAAACGCTGTCTTGTTTGCAGCCAAAACCAGTGAAATGAGATTAAATCTAAGCTACAAAGTAAATACTTTGGGAGCTCTATCGAATACCCAGAATTGTTACATTTTGCTTTTTATATTTTAGCTTATAAGATATCATTACTATCTTTAGTTTAAGTTTTAAAAATTGGATTTTTAATGGATTCAGAATATTATGTTCAATAGAAATGTAATGATTTTTGTAACTAGACTGCTATAATAGGATAATTAGACTTTTTTCCCATTTTTTTATGTTAATAAATGATACTACAATAACATTTTCAATAATGTAGATTTTTTTTCTTGTTTCAAATTATTTTTTGATATGCATTTCAGAAAGTAAGATTACTAGGTCAGAGAGTACAGGTACTTTCATGACTCCTAAATTTTTTTTTCAATTTAAAGTATTACCAGTAATGTATGAGTGTACTAATTTTACCATAACCTCAAAAACATTGGATATACATATTTAAATATTTACTATTTACAATATATATATATTCATTATAGTAAATTTTCTGTTTATATCCTTGTTCTTTTTACTGCTAGCCCCTCAATATTGTTTTATTTTACAGTATTTAAATGAACTTTTTGAAAATTATAGATATTAACCTTTTGTCATTTATAGAGCAAATGTTTTTCATCTCTGTTGCATTCCTTTTTTGTATTAGTATTATATGTAAGCACTGAAGTTTCAAATTTTATGTATTTAACCACATTTTCTTCGAGACGCTGGAACCTTAGAAAAATAACATCTGTCAAAAGGCCTGGAAATAGTTTATTCTGCTTCCTGTAATTTACAATCTGTTATTCACATATAGTACTTTTTTTTTCTGGTTTATAAAGTAAGGCATGGATTTAAGTTTTTTTTTTTTTTTTTTTTGTGCTCTAGAGCTACTCACGTCAGTGGATTAAGGCAACCATGAAAACTGTCTTAGTCAGTTCAGGATCTTATAACAGAATACCATAGATTGGGTGGCTTAAGCAATAGAAATTTATTTGTCACCATTCTGGAGGCTGGGAAGCCTAGGAACAGGTGTTGGGAGATCCAGTGTTTGTGAGGGAATTGTTCTTGATTTGTGGAGGACTGTTTTTCCTTTGTATCCTCACATTGTCATTGTAGAGAGCAGAGAGAGGAAGCAAACCTTTCCCCCCCACACACACACACTCTCTCTCTCCCTCCCTCTCTCTCTCTTTCTCTCTCTGTCTCTGTTTTTGAGACAGGGTCTCCCTCTGTCACCCATGCTGGAATGTAGTGGTGTAATTCTCAGCTCACTGTAACCTCTGCCTCCTGGGCTCAAGTGATCCTCCTACCTTGGCCTTCTGAGTAGCTGAGACTACAGGTGTACACCACCACCCTTGGCTAATTTTTTTGGACCTTTTGTAGAGATGGGGTTTCACCATGTTGCTCAGGCTGGTCTCAAACTCCCAAGCTCAAGTGATCTGCCCACCTTGACCTCCCAAAGTGCTGGGATAACAACTATGACCCATTGTGCCTAGCCTTGTGGCTCTTGGGTTTAAAGGTACTAATCTCATTTATGAGGCTTCCACCTTTATGAGCCTCCTTTCCACCTCCTACCACAATCACATTGGGGGTTAGAACTTCAACATATAAATAAGAGGTGAGGTTGGAGCAGAAATATTCAGTACATAACAGAAACAAATAAACTAGCATCATATAGTAGAATAAACACGGGCTTTGGAGTTGATTGTATCTGTAACTGAATGGGGCTTGGTATTGCAGGACAGAGTAGTTGAGAAAACTTCAGTGGCTGACATCCGCACCATAGACTGCTGAAATCTGAACCGTGGAGAGCTCCTTTACCCACATGAATCCTGACAGTAGTAGGGGTAGTAATTGGGAAACGCCATGAGGGCTTTGCCCCAGACAGGGAACTAGTGCTGGGTCACTTATTTCCCTGAGATCTAAGTGACTGTAGCAGGGCACCCTTGTGAGAGCACAGCTGTCACAGAACTGAAAGGACTACAGTGGTACAGCAATGGCTAGACTCCTAGGTACTGTGAAGTCCCCAGTATTCTTAGCCCACAGGGAGTATTACTTCTTGGGGAAAAGATAGCACAGCATATCAAAAAGGCAGTCCCTGGGACAAAGGAAACCAAAGCACTTTCTTTCCAGGGCCTAAGAGCTTTTCGTCTGGGGCTATGAGAAGTGATCCCACTCTCAACAGCAGCATAAACTCTATGCATAGCCTTTCAAGCAGAGAGTTAAATCATCTCCCACAGATGAAGTAGCTTCTGTATTTGGGCTCCTGTGTAGTGAGTGGGACCCATCTTTGTCTTTGTGTACTGCTGCAGGCACAGCTGCTTCACCTGCCACTGGGGTCTATGGCAAGTGATGTGGAGGGCTGCCTGTTTTAGGATGTATGTGATTGCTACACCCCTACTGGTGATATTGCTTCCATGCCAAGGTTCATGCATGAAGAGTAGGGTCCCTTCTCCCATGTGTGGTGCAGCACTGCTGCTGCCACAGAGAATGGGTGAACCTGCAAGTTGAGTGTCTGGGGCTATGGGAGGTGACCCTGCACTGCAGCCATAACCAATACCAGCGAACAGCATTTTGAACCCAGAAGGTCATACCATTGCTACTGCTATTGTTGACACCATGCTGACTGCTTAGGGACCCAAAAACACATTCAATTCATCAACCTGGCCCACCACTGCCACTGCTAGCATCTGAGAAAACCATCTGGAGGCCCACAAATTGGCCTGTCTTGCCCTCCTAACACTGGGGCCAGGGTACACTGCCCTGGGGCCCAAGATGAGGCATGCTTAGCCCACTACTGCCATGACTGGGGCTTGACGACCTGCCTATCTAGCATCCCTATCCTCAGCAAAACTTTACCATAGCCTCCAATAATAACTATACCCTAAATCACTGAGAAAATCAACAGTACCGTTGATGCTGTTTACAGCTGAAGAAATCATATAGAGAATATACTACTACATGCACCCAGAATCAAAGCCAAAGGACCCTAATTAACCAACACCATTGATACATCTTCAGGAAAGAGTCCATTCTTAAATGAGCAAATTAAAAGAAAATTAGGACAAGCAGCTGTCACACCAGATACACAGATCTCAATGTAAGGATATAGGAAGTATCAAAACACAAGGAAATTTGACCTGTCTAGAGTAACAAAATAATCCTGCAGCAACAGATCCCAATCAAAAGGAAGTTCACAAAATCCTGGAAAAAGAATTCAAAGTTGTGTTACCAAGGAAGCTCAGTGAGACATAGGAGAATTCTGAAAAACAATACAAAGAGATAAGTAAAACAATTTAGGACATGAATAAGAAATTTGCCAAAGAGATAGGTAGCATTAAAAAAAAGCGAATCAAACATTCTGGAACTGAAGAACTAGAATAAAATAGAAAGCCTTAATACTTCAGCAATTGACTAGATAAGCAGAACAGAGAATCTCAGAACTTGAAGACAGGTCTTTTGAAATAACCCAGTAAGACAGAAATAAAGGGAAAAAGAATAAAAGAGAATGAACAAAATCTTTGTGATATATGGAGGACCATAAAGCAACCAAATACGAAATTATCAGTATCCCCAAAAGTGAAGAATGAAAGGGTTTGAAAACCTATTTAATAAAATAATAGATGAAAACTTCCAATTCTAGTAAGAGATGTAGACATCCGAATACAGTAGACTTAGCAATCCCTAAACAGATACAATGCAAAACAGTCTTTCCCATGGCACATTATAGTCAAAGAGTTTTAAGTCAAGGACAGAGAAAATACCAAAAACAGTGAGAAGAAAGCATTAAGTCACCTATAAAGGAACCCCCACCAGACTAACAGCTGGGATTTTGGCCATTAGCTCTATTCTCAGAAACCTTACAGGCCAGGGGGGAATGAGAGGATATATTCAAAGTGCTGGGGGAAGAAAAACAACAACCAAAACTGTCACCCGAATATACTGTATCTAGCAAAATTATCCTTCATAAATGAAGGAGAAATAAAGTCTATTTCCAGACAAGCAAATGCTAAAGGAATTCACCATCTTGTAAGGCTAGACCAGACTTAAGACAGGAATATCTCAAGGGAGTCCTAAACCTGGAAGCAAAAGGACAATAGTTACCATGGAGAAAACCCATGAAAGTGTAGAACTCACTGGTAAGGCAGACACACAAATGAGAGAAGATCTCAAATTGTACCACCACATAAAATCAGCAAACCACAAGGACAATTAATAAGATAAAGGGAACAAAGAATGCACAAAACAACCAGAAAACAATTAACAGTATGGCAGAAAAAAAACCTCACTTATCAATAATAACCCTGAATGCAAACAGATTAAATTACCCACTTAAAAGATATAGATTGGCTGAATGGATAAAAAGAAACATGATCCAAATATATGTTGCTTACAAGAACATCATCTGACTTGTAAAGATATATATACACTGATAGTAAAGGAGTGGAAATAGACATTTTACACAAAGGAAAACCAAAAGTGAGCAGGATTAGCATACTTATATCAGGAAAAAAAGACTTCAAGTCAAAAACAGTAAAAAAAAAAAAAAAAAAAGACAAATAATAGTCATTATATGATGTAAAGGGATCAATCCTGAAAGGGGCTATAACAATTCTAAATATATGTACATGCAACACTATATAACTTAGGTTCATAAAGCAAACATTACTATATCTAAAGAATGATATAGACTGGGGGATTTCATTTCACTCTCAAGATTGGACAGATCTTCTAGACAGAAAATTAACAAAGACACATTGGACTTAAACTAGACTTTAGAATAAGTGGACATAACAGGCATTTCCAGAACATTTTGTCTAACAGCCACAGAATTTGCATTCTTTTTTTTTCTTTCTTTCTTTTTTTTTTTTTTTTTTTTGAGATGAAGTCTTGCTCTGTTGCCCAGGCTGGCCAGACTGGAGTGCAGAGGCTTGATTTTGGCTCACTGCAAACTTCACCTCCCGGGTTCAAGTGATTCTCCTGCCTCAGCATCCCGAGTAGCTAGGATTACAGGAACCCACCATCACACCCTGCTAATTTTTATATTTTTAGTAGAGATGAGGTTTCTCCATGTTGTCCAGGCTGGTCTTGAACTCCTGACCTCAGGTGATCTGTTTGCCTTGGCTTCCCAAAGTGCTGGGATTATAGGCCTGAGCCACTGTGCTCAGCCCAAAATATGCATTCTTCTTATCAGCATGTGGAACATTCTCCATGATTGACCATATGTTAGGTCACAAAGCAAGTCTCAACAAATTTAAAAAAATTGTAAATATATCAATCTTCTCAGACCGCAGTGAAATAAAACTAAAAGTCAATACCAGGAGGAGCAATGGAAACTATATAAATACATGGGAATAAGCAACAGGCTTCTGAACAATCTCTGGGTCAAAAAATTAAGATGGAAGTAAAAACATTATTTGAAACAAATGAAAATAGAAACACAACACACCAAAGCCTGTAGGGATACAAAAAACAGTGCTAAGAGAGGAGTTTATAGCAATAAATGCTGAAAGAAAAAAACAGAAAAATTTCAAATAATTTAATGATGCACCTCAATGAACTGGAAAAGAAAGAACTAACCAAACCCCAAACTGGCAGAAAAAAGATAACAAAGATTAGAGCAGAACTAAATGAAATACAGACTAAAAAATACAAAGGATCAACAAAATGGAAAGTTTGGTTTTTTGAAAAGACAAACAAAATTAATAAGCCTCTAACTAGACTAATCAAGAAGAGAGAAGACCTAAATAAACAAAATGAGAAATGAAAAATTATACAGTAGAGCTGATAACTCAGAAATAATAAAAAATAGAGAATATTATGAACATCTATATGTTAATACATTGGAAAACCTAGAGAAAATGGATAATTTCTGGAAACATTCAACCTCTCAGTACTGAGCCAGGAAGGAAATAGAAAAACCTGAACAGACCAATAACAAGTAGTGAGATTGAATCACTAATGAAATGTCTCCTAACAAGAAGAAGCCTAAGACTGGATAGATTTACTGCAGACTTCTACCAAACATATAAAGAAGAACTAATACCAATCCTCCTCAATCTACTTCAAAAAAAGTAAACAGGAGGGATTTTTTTTTTCTGATTAATTCTATGAGGCTAGAATTACCATGATACCCAAACCGTTGGGCACAACAGAAAACTATAGGTTAATATTTATGATGAACATAGATGAAACAATCCTCAATAAATTCAAGCAAACGAAATCCAACAACATATAACAAAAATAATACACTATTATCAAGTGGCGATTAATCCAGGGATGCAAGGGTAGTTCAACATATGCAAATTAGTAAATGTCATACATTATACAAATAGAAAAAAGGACAAAAAACAATACGAAAATCTCAATAGACTCAGAAAAAGCATTTGACAAAATTTAACACCTCTTGATGAGAAAACTCTCAACAAACTAGGCATAGAAATAATAAAGACCATATATGACAAAATAATAAAAGGCCATCATATAAGACAAACCCATAGCTAACATCATACTAATGGGGGAGAAGTTTAAAGTCTTTTCTCTAGGACCTGGAACAAGACAAGCATGCCCACTTTTATCACTCCTCTTCAACATAGTAGTGAAGTTCTAGCCACAGTAATCAGACAAGAAAAAGAAATAAAAGCATCCAAATTGGAAAAGAGAAAGTCTAATCATCATGTTTGCATAGAACATGATCTTATATCTAGAAAAACCAAAACACTCCACCAGAAAACTCTCAGAACTAATAAACAAACTCAGTAAATTTGTTGGATAAAAATCGACATGTAAATATCAGTAGCATTTCAATATACCAAAAATGGAATAGCCAGAAATGAAGTCAAGAATGTAATCCCATTTATAATAATTACAAAAAAAACTAAAACAAAAGGAAGGTTGTATTTGTCTGTTTCATATTGCTATAAAAGAATACCTGAGACTGGGTAATTTATAAAGAAAAGAGGTTTAATTGGCTCAGAGTTCTGCAGGCTGTACAGGAGGCATGATGCTGGCATCTTCTTGGCTTCTGTGGTGGCCTCAGGAAACTTAACAATCATGGGAGAAGATGAAGGGGAAGCAGGCATGTCACATGGGCACACCAGGAGCAAGAGAGCAAGGAGGGAGGTGATAAACACTTTTAAATGACCGGATATCATGAGAACTCCCTCATTATCATGAGAACAGTACTGAGGGATGGTGCTAAACCATTCATAAGATATATGCCGCCATGGTCTAATTACCTCCCACCAAGTCTCACCTCCAACATTGGGGTTTATAATTGAACATGAGATTTGGGTGGGGACACAGATCTGAACCATACTAGAGGTGAAAAATTTCTACGAGAAAAACTATAAAACATGGATGAAAGAAATTGAAGAGGACACAAACAAATTGAAAGAATACCTGAAAGAATACCTGTGGGACACAGGAAAAAATTGCTAAGAGTGCTAACCCGTGATCATTAGAAGAATTTAGTAAAAATGACTGTACTGCACCCCAAAATCTACAGATTTAATGCAATCTCTATCAAAATATCAATATTATTTTTCACAGAACTAGAAAAAAATTATAAAATAGTTGTAGAACCAAAAGAGTTTGAATAACCAAATATATCCTGCCAAAAAGGAACAATGTTGGAGGCATCACACTACCTGACCTCAAAACATATTAAAATGTTATTGTAACAAAGGCAGGATGTTACTTGTATAAAATTAGGCAAATATATCAATGGAACGGAATATACAGAAACAAATCCACATGTTTTCGCCAACTGATGTTTGACAGCCACCAAGAACGTATACTGTGGAAAGGGGACATTTATAAATAAATGGTGCTGGGAAAACTGGAT
This sequence comes from Sapajus apella, assembly GCF_009761245.1. Taxonomy (NCBI): domain Eukaryota; kingdom Metazoa; phylum Chordata; class Mammalia; order Primates; family Cebidae; genus Sapajus; species Sapajus apella. Next base: position 15,921,245 of record NW_022436974.1, read on the forward strand.
AACCATATGCAGAAGAATAAAACTGGGCCTCTATTTCTCACCATATACAAATGTCAACTCAAAATGGATTAAAGGCTTAAACATAAGACCCAAAAGTACAAAACCACTAGAAGAAAACATAGAGAAAACTTTTTAGGACATTAGTCTGGATTTTTATGCCTGTGATCTCAAAAGCACAGGCAACAAAAGAAAAAAATAGACAAATAGAACTTACTCGAAATAAAAACCTTCTGCACAGCAAAAAAAGCAATTAACAGAGTGAGGAGACAATCACTTGAATGGGAGAAAATGTTTACAAGTTGCTCATCCAATAGGAGACATATCAAGAATAAACAAGGAACTGAAACATCTCAACAGTAAAAAAAAAAAAAAAAATCCCATTAAAAATGGATAAAATGACAAAAACCACATGATTATCTCAATAGATGCAGAAAAGGCCATCAATAAAATTCAACATTCCATGCTAAAAACTCTTAATAAACTAGATACAGATAGAATGCATCTCAAAATAGTAGCAGCTATTTATAACAAATGCACAGCAAATATCATACTGAATGGGCAAAAGCTGGAAACATTTCCTTTAAAAATGGGCACAAGACAAAAATGGGCACAAGACACTTTATTTCTTTCTCTTACCTCTGTCGAACATAGTGTTGGAAGTTTAGGCCAGGGCAATCAGGCAAGAGAAAGAAATAAAGTGTATTCAAATAGTAAGAGAGGAAGTCAAATTGTCTCTTTTTGCATATGGCATGATTGTATATTTAAGTAAACCCCCTCATCTCAGCCCAAAATCTCCTTAAGCTGATAAGCAACTTCAGCAAAATCTCTGGATACAAAATCAATGTGCAAAAATCACAAGCATTCCTATACACCAATAATAGACAAACAGAGAAACAAATCATGAGCAAAATCTTATTCACAATTGCTACAAAGAGGATAAAATACATGTTACAAGGGATGTGAAGGACCTCTTCAAGGAAAACTACAAACCACTGCTCAAGGAAATAAAAGGGCACAAATTGAAAAATGCCATGCTCATGTATAGGGAGAATCAAAATTGCGAAAATGGCCATACTGCCCAAAGTAATTTATAGATTCAATGCTATCCCCATCAAGCTTCCATTGACATTTTTCACAGAATCAGAAAAAACTACTTTAAATTTAATATGAAACCAGAAAAGAACCCATAAGCCAAGACAATTCTAAGCAAAAAGAACAAAGCTGGAGGCATCATGCTATCTGACTTCAAACTATACTAAAAGGCTACAGTCACCAAAACAGCCTGGTGATGGTACCAAAACAGATATATAGACTAATGGAAAAGAACAGAAGCCTCAGAAATAATGCCACAGATCTACAACCATCTCCTCTCTGACAAACCTGATGAAAACAAGCAATGGAAAAAGGATTCCCTATTTAATAAATGATGTTGGGAAAACTGACTAGCCATATGAAGAAAATTGAAACTGGACCCTTTCCTTTCACCTTAAACAAAAATTAACTCAAGATGGATTAAAGACTTAAATGCAAGACCTAAAACCCTATAAAGCCTAGAAGAAAACCTAGGCAATACCATTCAGCAACATAGGCATGGGCAAAGGCTTCATGACTAAAACACTGAAAGCAATGGCAACAAAAGCTAAAATAGACAAATGGGATATAATTAAACTACAGAACTTCTGCACAGCAAAAGAAACTATCATCAGAGTGAACAGGCAACCTACAGAATGGGAGAAAAATTTTGCAGTCTATCTATCTGACAAAGGGCTAATAGCCAGAATCTACAAAGAACTTAAACAAATTTACAAGAAAACAATAAACAACCCCGTCAAAAATTGGGCAAAGCATATGAACAGACACCTCTTAAAAGAAGACATTTATGTGGCCAGCAAACATATGAAATAAAGCTTGTGATCACTGGTCATTAGGGAAATGCAAATCAAAACCACAGTGAGATACCATCTCATGTCAGTTAGAATGGCAGTCATTAAAAAGTCAGGAAACAGCAGATGCTGGAGAGGATGTGGACAAATAGGAACACTTTTATACTGTTGATGAGAGTGTAAATTAGTTATTCATGTGGAAGACAGTGTGGCGACTCCTCAAGGATCTAGAACCAGAAATACCATTTGACCCAGCAATTACATTATTGGGTATATACCTAAAGGATTATAAATCATTTTATTGTAAAGACACTTGCACGCATATGTTTATTGCAGGACTATTCACAACAGCAAAGACTTGGAACCAACTGAAATACTCATCAATGATAGACTGTATAAAGAAAGTGTGACACATATACACCATGGAATACTATGCAGTCATAAAAAGGATTAGTTCATGTCCTTTTCAGACACATGGATGAAGCTGGAAACCATCATTCTCAGCAAACTAATACAGGAACAGAAAACCAAACACTGCACGTTGTCACTAATAAGTGGGAGCTGAACAATGAGAACACATGGACACAGGGAGGGGAACATCACACACTGGGGCCTGTTGTAGAGTGGGGGACTAGGGGAGGGATAGCAGGATAGCATTAGGAGAAATACCTAATGTATATGATGTGTCAATGGGTGCATCAAACCATCATGGCACATGAATACTTATGTAACAAACCTGCATGTTCTGCACATGTATCCCAGAACTTCAAGTATAATCATAATAAAAAAAGACAAAGAAGGACATTATATAATGACAAAAGGCCTTGTCCAACAGAAAAATATCACAATCATAAACATATGTGCATCTAACACTGGAGCTCCCAAATTTATAAAACAATTGCTAATAGACCTAAGAAAGCAGTTTGAAGACTCCTTAAAGAACTAAAAGTGGAACTACTATTTGATCCAGCAATCCCATTACTGAATGTTTACCCAGAGGAAGAGAAATCATTATATGAAAAATATATTTGCATACACATGTGTATAACAAGAGAAATCATTATATGAAAAATATATTTGCATACACATGTGTATAACAACACAATTTACAATTGCATAAACGTGGAACCAACCCAAATGCCCATCAATTAACAAGTACATAAAGAAACTGTGGTATGTATATAGGATGGAACACTGCTCAGACACAAAAAGGAATGAGTTAACGAGATTCACAGTGACCTGGATAAGACTGTAGACTATTTTTCTAAGTAAAATCACTCAGGAATGGAAAACCAAACATCATATGTTCTCACTCATAAGTGGGAGCTGAGCTATGAGGATGCAAAGGCATAAGAATTACACAATGAACTTTGCGGACTTGGGGAAAGAATGGGAAGAGGGTGAGGATAAGAGCACAAATAGGGTGCAATGTATACTGCTCAGGTGATGGGTACACCAAAATCTCACAAATCACCACTAAAGAACTTAGTCATGTAATCAAACACCCCCTTGTCTCCAATAACATGTGGGGGAAAAAAGAGAATGTCATCAGGAATCCAGGGTCCTCTGTCTTACCTACCTACCATCCATCAAGTTGCTTCATTCTGGGTCTGTGGTCAGCTACCTGCCAGAGCAATGAGTACTATGACTATACAAGTCCTTATTTTATCCAACAGGAAAGAAAGGATGCCTCCTGCCTGAACAAAAAATAATTTTCTTCAATCTTATTGAGCTGACTTAGGCCATATGCTTATCCCTAACTCTAAAATGTCATCCGTGGAATGACATGGGTTGATTTGCTCAGGCCTGGAAAAGGAGATAGGACATGATTTGAACATGATTGGTTTAGACTAATCAGAGCTCAAATTGGACCTGAATTCAATTACAAAAGCACTTTGGTGATACAGCATAAGGGAGAATAGAATGGATTTGCAGAGGAGAATTTTGTTTTAGCCTTGAAATATTTAAATTTAGATAAGTTTGGAGAATGAGAAAAGACACTGTAGTCAGAGGTGTAGAAGTAGAGGGCTTTTTCTTATTTGTGACTGTATGCATAAGCAAATTGGTTATATTTCTTGTTCTTATTTTAGGCTAGAATTAGAGCTATCTTTTGTATTGGAATTCTCACATTTCTACTTGAATAATACCTCCATGAGGCTAGAATCACTATTTTTTTCAATACCACTTCTCACTCCTATCAATCAAATAAATGTGTCATTTGTCATTTTAGAGATCTATCTAGTGACAGAATATCCATTTCCTATGCTCCAAATGTGGATGGATGCATATGCCAAATGATACTGGTCATCACAATTGGGCACAATTTGCAGCACCTATATTTTACAGATGTGAAACAACAGAAATTAATGGTGTCAAAACAGCTATGCTGCAAGCCTAATATTTCAACAAATTAGTTATTAATATTTGCAAATTCAACATGATAAACTTGAGGTCAAAGCAATTTGAGAATTCAGTATCCCAGCTATACCCTTTCTTTTATTTTAAAAAGGTAAAAAAAATTTAATATTTTTTTTTATCTAACTCAAATACATCTAAAATATACTCATTTAAACATGTAATCAACATAACCATTATTAATGAGATATCTTTACATTATTTTTTCATACCCTTTCTTATAATGTCTATGTTCTTTAATGCTGCAAGACACTCGTAGACAACTCTTGTAAGTGACTTGAGGTCTAGCTGATTGCCATGTTCCCTCTCTTCATTTCCAAGTTTTCTTTTCCTTTCTCATTTTATGCTTCCTCTTTTTTGGTCCTTATTTTTCTTTTACTTTTAAATTTTGCAAATATATCCTGCATGCATGTAATAAGGTATTATATTGATCATGTCACTTCTTTATCTTCTTTTCCACTATTCATCCTCCCTTGTACTCTTTATACTTCTGCTTTTCTGTTTTCTGCTCTGAAGAATATTTCTTCAAATTTCTTGCTTTTATGTCCCTTTCACTTACCTCTTCTTCTTTTTTTTTTAATTGCATTTTAGGATTTGGGGTACATGTGAAGAACATGCAAGATTGTTGCATAGGTACACACATGGCAGTGTGATTTGCTGCCTTCCTCCCCATCACCTATATCTGGCATTTCTCCCCATGCTATCTCTCCCCAACTCCCCACCCCCTGCTGTCCCTCCCCTATTTCCCCCTACAGGCCCCAGTGTGTGATGCTCCCCTCCTTGTGTCCATGTGTTCTCATTGTTCAACACTCGCCTATGAGTGAAAACAGACATTAAGTGGGCCCACTGGTATGCAGTTGTCCATGTTTCACTACACAATCCTAGGGCATGCCACTAACATCACTCACATTTTAAATTTGTAGGTTTATTATGATTTGGGGGCAGGTTGTAGTGAAGTGTTTAGTTATAAAAAAAATCATTATGACAGTTTCCTGACAGATGAAAGTAAATTCTTTTGAGAAACAAGCACCTTATTCTACTTTACTCAAAAGTGACTTGTAGGCTACTATTGGTCCTGACTTGTACTTAATTTATATTTATTGATATTCATACTACTAGATATATTAATATTCAGATTCACAAGGATTACAATTTATTTATCTTGCTCAAGATAGCTCTTGCACTTTGAAGAAGATGAAATGCTGTGTATCTATAAGATAAAAAATGAGGTGCTGATTCTCATATTGGGGGAGAAAATGTTTCTTCTCCTTTACTCCTTTACATGTACAGTTTCCTCTTTGTTTTCATTAACTTGCCAACTTCTTATTCTTGTCTTATGTGTCTGTCAATATTGTAGCAGTGATTTACTTTAGCACATACATATAATGCTGCTGACAATAAAAGATTCTAATATGCTATGCCGTTTTGTACTAAAACCTAGACCCACCACCTTAAACATGCCTACCTAGTATCAAAATGTCTTTGTCTCCAACATGAAATCCTGTTATATTCAGTCATTGTTTTTCTCTTTTAATTTAATATGTATTGAATTGAGCAGCTCCAACATCTAGTATTAACAATGAGCAACATTTACTGATTACTTCCTAGGTAGTGTAGGCACTGTTCTGAGTTTTTAGGCACTTCTGTTGTTCCAATTTTGTAGATGAGAAAATCTTTGCACAGAGAGTTTAAATAATCTGCTGAAGGTCAAATAGCTCTGTCAGAACCAGAGTTCAAGCCTAGCAATCTGTATTTTCCCCCAAATATATAACTACCTCCCATTGGCATTATTCTTGATGACCTTAGTCAAAAGCTTTGAAAGTACTTTCAAGGTTCTTTACTGTGTAACAGGACTACACTACAAATACTAAAACTCTTTCGTTCCAAGATCCATTGAAATCCTTAATCATAGGCAGTTTCTTTTCTGTATCCATTTTTTTCTCCTTTAATAGCAATTATTATATGATACTCTTGACCAGAGTTTTCAAGTCTTAATTATTTTAATGTTTACCATTTCCCTGTTGTAGACATTTTTATATTTCCCTTTCTGGGAAGGAAAACTGCTCAAGATCACTTTGCCAAGGTGGCTCTGGGTACCTTTGAGCCCAGATAGCATGGATACAGAGTCTATGTTCATAACCTTGTGTGAACCAGAGTCTATGTAAACCAGGACTCAGAAGGTCTGTAGCTTTCATTTTTCTCTCACTATGTGATCTGGGGTTAATTACTCTATATCCCATTGTCTCATCTGCAAAATAAAGTGTTTGACTTAGTATTTATATTCAAGGTGAGTCTATAGATGTTAAAAAGTAGTAGAATCGTGACATCTACACAAGCTGTCTTAACCAGTAACTACTGGTGCAACTTGGAGAAATCCATTCAATTTCTCAATGACTCAGTTTTCTTTGTAAAATTGAAATAATAACATTTCCTTCTCTTCCTTAAGTTGTTATAAGAGCTCAGTAAGACACAAGATGCTATTGAAGATTTTTGTAAATATTGGATATTATATATTAGATTTTACAAATAATAAATATTTGTTTCAGAATTTTAGAGATAAAAAAGTGCATGGAAAAGAGTATACAGAACACAAACAATTCTTGCTCTTCAGAAATAAATACTTTTTGCATTTTGTGGTATATACTATCAGTCTTTTTTTTTTCTTATGTATGTATAGCAGTTGCTGTCAGTGCCTTATCTGTATCCCTGAGATCAGACTGTTACAGTGTACTCCAGAAGACTTCCAACAGCCTTTTGTGCTTCTCTATGCTTGTGGGCTTTTTCAAGAACTGCGGAAAGCCATTCTGCTAATGAAAGGCAGGGACAGACTGGAGTACATGGAAATTAACACCTCTCTGCGGCTGCCTATAACTCATGGCTGACTCAACTTGGAGTATAAGTATTATTCCCTCTCCTTGCTTGTTGGGTGGGAAAATTCTGTGTTCTAGTCTGTTTCCCAGAGTTTCTCTGTGTGATTAAGTTTCAGCTATCCACTGCAGTAGTTGGCATGGTAACATACCCTGCATAGGCTGCCTTTCCCTGCTTGTACTGCTTCCTGACTCCCGTGATATGAGTCGTCTTCTTCCCTAACGGGCAAATTGCACTCAAATTCTTGCCTCCTAGCCCATTTCTGAAGGAAATCTAACATACATGATAGAACAGAGTCTGACCCACAGCAATTGTTTGGTTGTTTAATACATCCTTTTTTTTCATTCTTATTTCATGTAGGAGGAAATCTAAGCTTGGGTATATAGCTGAGTCAGGATTTGAACACAGGTTTGACTCCAGAGACTAAGCTTTAACCATTATTCTTTACGAATGGTTAGCAATTTTAAGGTGTTCAATGAATATACCTATTAGCCTTCTAACTGGTTTTCTTCTATGCTTGCCTTTACTACCTTCTAACTTATAGGACAGATTATGTTATTTATCTGCTAAAAATTTTGTGAAAATTTTCCATTTTATTTAAGTTAAAGTAGAATTCTTATAATGGCCTAAAACATCACACATGATTTGGTCCTCCTACCTCCATTACTCTTTTGACTTCATTCTTAAGCTTTTTCCTTCTCTCACTCTGATTGAGGCATACTGGTCATTTGGCTTTTCCTCTAAGCTGCCAAGAATACTCTTGCTTCAGGGCCTTGCACTGGCTGTTCTATGTTCTTCCTCCAATATTGCTATGGCTCTTTTCTCTGTCTCCTTTAAGTTTCTGCTTAAATGTTATCTGCTTATTAAAGCCTTTCTTCTCATTCCTTTTAAAAACTGCATCTCTCTTGTGCTTGTCTCCCATGTTTCTCATTTTCAGTTCCTTCCTTTAGTTTTCCTCATAGATCTTAGCACCATCTTTTATACTATATATTTTTCACTTAAAAATGGTTTATTGGACCAGAATCTAAGCTTTGCAGGAGCAGAGATTTTTGTTTTATTTAACTTACTGTGTTTCTGGTACCCAAAACAGTGGCCTCATTAAATATTTGTTAAAGAATGAATGAATAAAAGTCATGCTGATGAGTTTATTATTGAATACCAGAGGAAGAGAAATTCTATCAAATAGTTTTCTGACTCTCAGCATTTTTTCCCTAGCCTTCACCAGTCATAGTTTAGCCACTAAAGTTGTAATTGGGTCTTCTGTCTGAGCAACATAATGACACATCACAGCAGCTGCTTAGATTTAACAGAATTCAGTTTTGATAGGTTGTTCAATGCTGTTGAATGTGCTTTCAGTATTCTAACTTGTTCCGGGTTTTTAAGAATTCCTTTGAGAATTTCCTCCACTTCCTAGAATGCTGACTCTGAGATTCTCTCATGCAGCTTGACTCTCTTTTCTCAGTAATATTTATCTCAATTTGTACAGACACCTTACCTTTTTCCTTCTTTTTTTTTTTCTCCTACTGTCTCTGTTAGAGAGAATTTGTTAAATTTCAGTCTGGTTTCTTATCAGTGTCACAGATAACTGGATGTAATTGTCTAACGGTCTCCTGAACAAACTTTTCATTCAGAATCTGAGGCTTGATATCTATCAGCCTTACCCTCTCTGTATATGTTGTGTAACTCTATAATTGAATAATATATTGTGTGGAAACTCAGTACTCACTATGACTTGTGAGGTACAATTTACTGTGGTGATTAGATGATAATTGTTGACTTAAAATGAATATATCTAATTTAGTTTTTTCCTCCATGAAAATGAAACACCTTTGGATTATTTAGTCTCAGCATTGTGGTAATGTCTCTTGATAATGTAACTTTAAACCATACCTTCAGATCTATTTCCTTCATGAGACTTTTTCTGATTCACTTTACATAATTTTTAATCTGTTGGTACAAGTCTGGATTCAATACTTTTCTTTAACCTTCTTTGTAGTTACCATGATTTATAAATAGTATTGTGAAATGGTGAAGAACATGGGCTGTGGATTTAGATAAATTGTGTTTGAACCTATTACTGCCAGTGATTAGCTTTGTAACTTTGAACAAGATATTTAACCCCTCTAAGCCTTTTCCTAATCTGTAAATGGGAATCATAATAATTCCTAATGAACTGAGTTATGGAGATTAGAAATATTGCATATGGAATATTTAGCATAGTGTCTGGCAGGTGATAAGCAGTCAGTACACATTAACTGTTTTTAAATATAAACAGAAAATGCATATGTGTACTGGCTAGAAATAATCTGTATGTTCTCCTTTATTCTCCATGTAAACCTTAATTTTCTGTATGTTCTTTAGTGATTTTTAGGTTTTTAACTTTTATTACCTGAAATTGGTATTAAACAAGTAATTCACAGGGGACAAAATCTTATACAAAAGGACTTCTTGGCCATGTTGTACATTTTTGTTTATTAGTTGCTTATTCCTTACAGACTATATCTTTTCTTTATACAGGTTAGGTTCACTGAGCCACAAAATGTTGAGTATTCTATTCAAATTATTAATTTTACAAAATGAAACATTAAAATCTAGCATGCAAGTGGGAGAGCTGGGACTGAGCACAAATCTCATAGTGCTTAGCATTGTCAAACCACACTGCCTGCCTTGCTGGGTATTCAGGGACTGCTCAGTGCCTTACCAAACAGAACGTCAATCAGCAACTTTTTTTGAATATATTAGCCATTGTTTTTCCTCTTCCACCACTCTTGTAAATCTAGAGGGGAAAAATACAGTATTTATGGAACTTCAGGGAATTTTCTAGAACCTCCTGACTCTTCAAGGATTATGTCTAAATAGGATTAATTTGAGTGTATAAATTATAAAACAAGATTGTTTTCCTTTTCACAGCCTTTCATATGTGCCTCAATTGATCTGTGATACATTATGATAGAATGTGTAAAGTGACCACTAAAAATGTTCTGAGGGTTAAGAGTCAGCATGTTTTACCGGAAGGAGCAACTTGATACAGACTATAAATACCAACATTCAAATTTTGATAACATCTGTACAGAGATCACATTTGACAGTGCTGATGCTGTTTTTTGATAATCTCTTTTCTCTTGGTTTCATAATTTTTCTTGATTGTCCTTTAAATGGATGCTGTCCTGTACTCTCCTAGCACCATGTAAGTTTTTCTATTGTAGCACCTATGCAACAGTTTTGCAAGTGTCTCTCACCTTGTCTGTGAACCCTATTAGTGAGCAGTCCTTGTGTAGAAACTCTAACATACTAATTTTTATAATCCCTACTCCCTGGTACCTACAATGATTGGTCTGTATTTGGGGGTCAATAATAGTATAATAATTAGTATGGTTGGACAATTTGGAATAAATTAATTCTTGTTCCATTTTATTCTATCTTTTAAAAAATATATATATATTTTATTGTGTTTTAGGTTTTGGGGTACATGTGAAGAACATACAAGATTGTTGCATAGGTGTATACATGGCAATGTGGTTTGCTGCCTTCCTCCCCATCACCTATATATGGCATTTCTCATCATGTTATCCCTCCCCAATTCCCCACCCACCATTGCCCCTCCCCCAGTTCGCCCCCACAGATCCCAGTGTGTGATGCTCCCCTCCTTGTGTCCTTGTGTTCTCATTGTTCCACACCCACCTGTGAGTGAGAACATGTGGTGTTTGATTTTCTGTTCTTGTGTCAGTTTGCTGAGAATGATGGTTTCCAGGTTCATCCATTCCCTACAAAGGACATGAACTCATCCTTTTTTATGGCTGCATAGTATTCCATGATATATATGTGCCACATCTTCTTTATCCAGTCTATCATCGATGGGCATTTGGGTTGGTTCCAAGCCTTTGCTATTGTAAACAGTGCTGCAATGAACATTCGTGTGCATGTGCCCTTACAATAGAACAATTTATAATCCTTTGGATATATACCCAGTAATGGGATTCCTGGGTTGAATGGAATTTCCATTTCTAGGTCCTTGAGGAATTGCCACACTGTCTTCCACAATGGTTGAACTAACTTACACTCCCACCAACAGTGCAAAAGTGTTCCTATTTCTCCACATCCTCTCCAGCATCTGTTGTCTCCAGATTTTTTAATGATTGCCATTCTATCTGGTGTGAGATAATATCTCAATGTAGTTTTGATTTGCATTTCTCTAATATCAGTGATGATGAGCGTTTTTTCATATGTTTTTTGGCCTTCTTTTGTAAAACGTCTGTTCATATCAATAACTTTTGAGTGGGCTTGTTTGTTTTTTTCTTGTAAATCTGTTTAGTTCTTTGTAGATTCTGGATATTAGCCCTTTGTAAGATGGGTAGGTTTCAAAACTTGTTTCCCATTCTGTTGGTTGCCGATTCACTCTAATGATTGTTTCTTTTGCTGTGCAGAAGCTCTGGAGTTTAATTAGATCCCATTTGTCTATTTTGGCTTTTGTTGCCAATGCTTTTGGTGTTTTAGTCAGGAAGTCCTTGCCTATGCCTATGTCCTAAATGGTTTTGACTGTTTTCTTCTCGGGTTTTTATGATGTTAGGTCTTATGTTTAGATCTTTAATCCACCTGGAGTTAATTTTAGTGTAAGGTGTCAGGAAGGGGTCCAGTTTCTGCATTCTGCACATGGCTAGCCAGTTTTCCCAACACCATTTATTAAACAGGAAATCATTTCCCCATTGCTTGTTTTTGTCAGGTTTGTCAAAGATCAGATGGTTGTAGGTGTGTGGCGTTGCCTCCAAGGCCTCTATTCTGTTCCATTGGTCCATATCTCTGTTTTGGTACCAGTACCATGCTGTTTTGATTACTGTAGCCTTGTAGTATAGTTTGAAGTCAGGTACTGTGATGGCTCCAGCTTTGTTCTTTTTGCTTAGAATTGACTTGGCTATGTGGCGGGCTCTCTTTTGGTTCCATATGAAGTTTAAGGTAGTTTTTTACAGTTTGGTGAAGAAGACCATTGGTAGCTTGATGGGGATAGTGTTGAATCTATAAAATACTTTAGGCAGTATGGCCACTTTCACAATATTAATTCTTCCTAACCATGAGCATGGAATATTTCTCCATCTGTTTGTGCCGTCTCTTATTTCTTTGAGCAGTGGTTTGTAGTTCTCCTTGAAGAGATCCTTTACATTCTTTGTTAGTTGTATTCCTAGGTATTTTATTCTCTTTGTAGCAATTGTGAATGGCAGTTCATTCTTGATTTGGCTCTTTTTTAGTCTGTTATTGATGTATAGGAATGCTTGTGATTTTTGCACATTGATTTTGTATCTGAGACTTTGCTGAAGTTGCTTATCAGTTTCAGGAGATTTTGGGCTGAGACGATGGGGTCTTCTAGATATACAATCATGTTGTCTGCAAATAGATACAATTTGACTTCTTCCTTTTGTAATTGAATACCCTTTATTTCTTTTTCTTGCTTGATTGCTGTGGCTAGAACTTCCAATACTATATTGAATAGGAATGGTGAGAGAGGGCATCCTTGTCTAGTGCCAGATTTCAAAGGGAATGCTTCCAGTTTTTACCCATTCAGTATGATATTTGCTGTTGTTTTGTCGTGAATAGCTTTTATTATTTTGAGATACGTCAGTCAATATCTACTTTATTGAGAGATTTTAGCATAAAGCGTTGTTGATTTTTGTCAAAGGACTTCTCTGCATCTATTGAGATAATCATGTGGTTTTTGTCTTTAGTTCTGTTTATGTGGTGAATAATGTTTATAGACTTGCGTATGTTGAACCAGGCTTGCATCTCTGGGATGAAGCCTACTTGATCGTGATGGATAAGCTTTTTGATGTGCTGTTGCAGTTGGTTTGCCAGTATTTTACTGAAGATTTTTGCTTTCTATTTTCATCATAGGTATTGGCCTGATGTTTTCTTTTCTTGTTGAGTCTCTGCCAGGTTTTGGTATCAGGATGATGTTGGTCTCATAAAATGATTTGGGAAGGATTCCCTCTTTTTGGATTGTTTGGAATAGTTTCAGAAGGAGTGGTACCAGGTCATCTTTGTGTGTCTGCTGGAATTTGGCTGTGAACCCATCTGGACATGGGCTTTTTTTGGTGGGTAGGCTATTAATTGCTGCCTCAACTTCAGCCCTTGTTATTGGTCTATTCAGGGTTTTGACTTCTTCCTGGTTTCATCTTGGGTGGATACAAGTATGCATGAATTTATCCATTTCTTCCAGGTTTACTGGTTTATGTGCATAGAGTTGTTTGTAGTAAACTCTGATGGTGCTTTGTGTTTCTGTGGAATCTGTGGTGATATCCCCTTTATCATTTTTTGTTGCATTTATTTGATTCTTCTCTCTTTTCTTTTTTATTAATCTGGTTAGTGGTCTGTCTATTTTGTTGATCTTTTCAACAAAGCAGCTCCTGGATTTATTGAAGGGTTTTTTGTGTCCCTATCTCCTTCAGTTCTGCACTGATCTTGGTTATTTCTTGTCTTCTGCTAGGTTTTGAGTTTTGTTGTTCTTGTTCATCTAGCTCTTTCAACTTTGATGATAGGGTGTCAATTTTAGATCTTTCCTTGCTTCTCATATGGGCATTTGTTGCTGTATATTTTCCTCTAGACACTACTTTAAATGTGTCCCAGAGATTCTGGTATGTTGTGTCTTTGTTCTCATTGGTTTTGAAGAACATCTTTATTTCTGCCTTCATTTCATTGTTTATCCAGTCAACATTCAAGAGCCAGTTGTTCAGTTTCCATGAAACTGTGCAGTTCTTAGTTAGTTTTTCAATTCTGAGTTCTAATTTGATTGCACTGTGGTCTGAGAGACTGTTTGTTTTTCTCCAATCTGCCTTATTCCCTTGTTGGTGTGGAGTTGTGATCCCTTGGAGGAGTAGAGGCATTCTAGTTTTGGGTGTTTGCATCCTTTTTGCACTGGTTTCTTCCCGTCTTTATGGATTTATTTACCTGTGGTCTTTGCAGTTGATGACTTTCAGATGGGGTCTCTGAGTGGATGTCCTGTTTGTTGATGATGAAGTTATTTCTTTCTGTTTCTTTGTTTTCCTTCTAACAGTCAGGCCCCTCTCCTGTAGGACTGCTGGAGGTCCACTCTTGGCCCTGCTTGTCTGGGGATCACCTGCAGTGACTGCAGAACAGTAAGGGTTGCTGCCAGTTTCTTCTTCTTCTACCTTTGTCCCAGAAGGATACCTGCCAGATGTCAGTCTGCGCTCTCCTTTATGAGGTGACTCTTTGGATATATGGGGGTCAGGGGGCTGCTTGAGGAGACAGTTTGTCCTTTATCAGAGCTCAAGTGCTGAGCTGTGAGCTCCATTGTTCCATTCAGAGTTGCTGGGCAGGTATGTTTAATTCCACTGCATCTGAAATCATAACCGCCTTTTTTCCCAGGTGCTCTGTCCCAGGAAGATAGGGCTTTATTTATAAGTTTCTGTGGTGCTGGTGCCTTTTTTCTGGGCTGCTCTGCCCAGCAAGGAGGCAGCTTAGTCGGTCCGCCAGCAGAGGCTTTGCTGAGCTGCTGTGGGCTCTGCCCAGCTGCCGTGTGAACTTCCCTGCAGTCCTGTTTATAGGGGTATAGTTATAACTGCCTCGGCAATGGCGGCCCACCTCTATAATGGCGGACTCTCTGTGTAATGGCAGACTACCTCGGCAATGGCTGGCTGCCCTGGCAATGGTGCACTACCTCGGTAGTGGTGGACTGCTTCGGTAATAGCGGACGCCTCTTCCCCCACAAAGCTGGACCATCCCAGGTTCAGCTGTGCTTGCTGTGACACTCTCAATCCAGCGCGCGTTTCAGATTGCTGGTTTTTGTGGGGGTAGGACCAGCTGAGCCTGATCACCTGGCTGCCTGCCTCAGAACCCTTTTTTTTCAGTTGAATGGGTGACTCTGTCTCCCAGGCATTCCAGTCACCAGTTGAAAGGGCGCCTGGATTTGTGTGATTTCTTGTGTAGAGACCTGCTGTGCTGGCTGAAACAGCCACTGGAGAGTTGTGGCGCTTTTTCACCAGGGAATCTCCTGGCCTGGCTCCCTGTTTCAGTCCCCTTTTTTTCAGTTGAATGGATGACTCTCTCCCAGTTGTTCCAGTTGCCAATTGAAAAAGTGCTCGGATTTGTGTGAGATTTTGTGCAAAGACCCACTGTGCCAGCTGAAACAGCTGCACTGGGGGCTCATGGCGCTTTTTCACCCTGGAATGTCCTGGCCTGGCTCCCTGTTTCCGTCCCCTTTTTTTTCAGTTGAATGGGTGACCTTGTCTCCCAGGTGTTCCAGTTACCTGTTGAAAATGAACGTGGATCTGTCTGATTTCCTGTGCAGCGACCCTCTGTGCCAGCTGAAACAGCCGCTCTGGAGATTCGTGGCACTTTTTCACCAGGGGATCTCCTGGCCTGGCTCCCTGTTTTAGTCCCTTTTTTATCAGTTGAACAGGTGACTCTGTCTCCTAGGTGTGCCAGTCGCCAACAAGAATGGTACCCGGACCTGTGTGAGTATTTTGTGTGAAGACCCGCCGTACCGACCAAAACAGCCATGCTGGCGATCCATGGGGCTCCTCCACCCAGGAATCTCCTGGTCTGTAGGCAATAAAAATCTGTCTGGAATGTGGTGTCCACTCACCCTCCATGCTCTCACTGGAAGCTGCAATCCAAAGCTGCTCCTAATAGGCCACCTTGGATCCCACCTATCAACACTTCTTAAATTTATGTTTATCTACCTGTTCGGTGAAAGGGCTATTTATGCAAAGTTGCCCCAAAGTGCAAGAGGAACAGATACACCAAAGCAAGTGGCAGACAAATCCAGTTTGTCAGTAAGGGTGTTTCATTGGGAGATCTTACAGACAGAAGCATGGCCATTGGCATCTGCAAGACAGATAGATTTCTGGTACTGTTATTCTTTAGACCCAGGGCTTATATACCATAGTGTAAGGGTGTACGTATTCCAGCAAGACAATTAAAGGAAACCCTCCAGAACAGGCAAGAATGCTATATGGATCATAACCTATAATTTGCATGGTAGCATCAAGGTTCACATGTTCTTATGCTAAGAATAGTAAATAAAGTAGGAATTAAGGGGCATTCATGGTACTGGGGCTAATCAGAAGTCAACATGGCAGATTAGCATCCAAGATGGAGTCACTTCTGTTTTTATAATATCTGTCTCACACAGATTGTGAGAATAGGGAACTTGTTTCATTTTATTCTTAAATGGCTGGGCCTTATTCAGTGATTCATTGCTCAATAAATGTCTTTAATAAAATACTGAATGTTAAGTTATATATTCTCAGCTTTTTGAGAAATCAACAACTGTTTTAACCAACTTTAGTGCTAAATCAGAGACATTTACACATTTCAGTGTGTTTTGGCAGGGTCAGGGCCTGACATCTGCTGCAGGTGGCACAGACATCAGGGTTGTCTTTTGTTGGCACTCACCTGCTGTGTATTGCTTTCGCTTCCAAAGCTTTACTGATTTCATCTTAAAGTGGCTATTGCCATGCTCATTGCCAATGTAAAAGATTTTAGTTGTACTAATTTTTTTTTTTTTTTTTTTTTGAGACGGAGTTTCGCTCTTGTTACCCAGGCTGGAGTGCAATGGCGCGATCTCGGCTCACCGCAACCTCCGCCTCCTGGGTTCAGGCAATTCTCTTGCCTCAGCCTCCTGAGTAGCTGGGATTACAGGCACGCGCCACCATGTCCAGCTAATGTTTTGTATTTTTAGTAGAGACGAGGTTTCACCATGTTGACCAGGATGGTCTCGATCTCTTGACCTCGTGATCCACCCGCCTCGGCCTCCCAAAGTGCTGGGATTACAGGCGTGAGCCACCGCGCCCGGCCTGTACTAATGTTTTTTAAGCAGATGTTTCACTTTAAAAAATTGGCAAATAAAAATTAAATATATTTGTGATGTACAACACAATGTTTTGATACATGTTGATTTATAGTGGAATGGCTAAATCAAGCTAATTAAGATATATGTTAATTACCTTGATTATATATAACCACATATGTTAATTAGCTTGATAACATATATATATAACATATATATGATATATATAACATATATCATATATATATATAAAACCTCATTTGTTTTAAACTATCTTCAAGTATATACATCTTATAGTATTTGGATGTTTAAACAAAAAGATAAAAAGGAATAGAAGTTAAGGGGAAACAGCCTATCTTCTGCTGATATATAGAATTTTTTTCTATGTTTTTCACTTAAAAAATTTCAATAGGTTTTTGGGGAACAAGTCAAGTTTGGTTACATGAATAAGTTCTTTAGCGATGACTCCTGAGATTTTGGTGAACCCATCACCTGAGCAGTGTACATGGTAACCAATATGTAATCTTTTATTCTTCATCCCCCTCACACCCTTTCTTCTGAGTTCCTGATGTCTACTATATCATTCTTATACCTTTGCATCCTCATAGTTCACCTCCTACTTATAAGTGAGAACATGCTATGTTTAGTTTTTTCATTCCCGAGTTACTTCACTTAGAATAATGGTTTCCAAATCCATCCAGGTTGCGGCAAATGCCATTATTTCATTCCTTTTTATGGCTGAGTAGTATTCCATGGTGTGTGTGTGTGCGTGTGTGTGTGTGTATATGTGTGTATGTGTATATACATACATACACACATATACACACACACACACGCACACACACACACACATACAAATGTACATACACACACGTACATATATATGTGTGTATATGTATATATTTATGTATATACCACATTTTCTTTATCCAGTTGTTGATTGATGGGCATTTGGGCTGGTCCACATTTTTGCAATTGCAAATTGTGCTGCTATACTCACATGTGTATAGGTATTTTTTTCATATGATGGCTTCTTTTTCTCTGGGAGATACCCAGCAGTAGGATTGCTAAATCAAATGGTAGATCTACTTTTAGTTTTTTAAGGAATCTCCACACTGTTTTCCATAGTAGTTGTACTAGTTTACATTCCCACCAACAGTATAAAAGTGTTCCCTTTCACCACATCCACACTAATATCTATTTTTTTTTTTATTTTTTGATTGTGACCGTTCTTGCAGGAGCGAAGTGGTATCACATTGTGCTTTGGATTTGCATTTCCCTGATAATCAGTGATGTTGAGCATTTTTTCGTATGTTTCTTGGCTATTTGTATATCTTCTTTTGATAATTATCTATTCATGTCCTCGGCCCACTTTTTGATGGGATTGTTCGTTTTGTTCTTGCTGATTTGAGTTCCTTGTAGATTCTGGATATTAGTCGTTTGCTGGATGTATAGATTGTGCATATTTTCTCCTACTCTGTGGGTCGCCTGTGTTAATTCTGCTAATTATTTATATTGCTGTGTAAAAGTTTTTTAGTTTAATTAACTCCCATCTATTTATCTTTGTTTTTATTTTATTTGCTTTTGTGTTCTTGATCATGAAGTCTGCCTAAGTCGATGTCTAGAAGGGTTTTTTCCAGCGTTATCTTCTAGAATTCTTGTGGGTTCAGATATTATATTTAAACTCTTTGATTCATCTTGAGTTAATTTTTGTGTAAGATGAGAAATGAGGATCCGGTTTCATTCTCCTACATGTAGTGTGCCAGTTATACCAGCACCATTTGTTGAATAACATGTCCTTTCCCCACTTCATGTTTTTGTTTGCTTTGTTTAAGATCAGGTGACTGTTAGTATTTGGGTTTATTTCTGGGTTCCCTATTTTGTTCCATTGGTCATATATCTGTTTTTATACCAATACCATGCTGTTTTGGTCACTATGGCCTTATAGTATTGTTTGATGTCAGATAATTTGATGCCTCCAGATTTGTTCTTTTTGCTTAGTCTTGCTTTAGCTATGCAGGCTCTTTTTTGGTTCCATGTGAATTTTAATATATGTGTGTGTGTATATATATATATATATATATATATATACACACACACATATATATATAATTTTAGTTCTGTGAAGAATGATTGTGGCATTTTGATGGGAATTACACTGAATTTGTAGATAGCTTTTGGCAGTATGGTCATTTTTACAATATTGATTCTACCCATCCTTAAGCATAGGATATGTTTCCATTTGCTTGTATCATCTATGATTTCTTTCAGCAATGTTTTGTAGTTTTCCTTGTAGAGGCCTTTCACCTCCTTGCTGAAGTATATTCCTAAGTATTTTATTTTATTTGCAGCTATTATAAAAGGGGTTGAATTCTTGATTTGATTTTCACCTTGGTTGTTGCTGGTGTATAGCAGAGCCACTGATTTGTGTACCTTCATTTTGTTTTCTGAAACTTTGCTGAATTCATTTACCAGTTCTAGGAGCTTTCTGGAGGAGTCTTTAGGGTTTCTAGGTGTATGATCACATCATCAGTAAACACAGAGAGTTTGACTTCCTTGTTACCAATTTGGATGCCCTTTGTTTCTTTCCTTTGTCTGATTGCTCTGGCTAGAGCTTTAGTGCTATGTTGAATAGAAGTGGTGAAAGTGGGCATTTCTTTGTCCATTTCTCAGCAGGGATGCTTTCAACTTTCCCTATTAAGTATAATATTGGCTGTGGGTTTGTCATAGATGGCTTTTATTACCTTAAAGTATGTCCCTTCTATGCTGATTTTGCTGAGAATTTTAATCATAAAGAGATGCAGGATTTGGTCAAATGCTTTTTCTGTATCTATTAAGATGATCATCTGATTTTTGTTTTCAGTTCTGTTTATGTGATGTATCACATTTATTGACTTGTGGATTTTAAGCCAGCCCTGAATCCCTGGTATGAAACCCACTTGATTGTGGTGTCTGATTTTTTTGATAAGCTGTTGGACTCTGTTAGCTAGTATTTTGTTGAGGATTTCTGTATCTGTGTTCATCAACGATATTGGTCTTTAGTTTTCTTTTTTGGTTATGTCCTTTCCTTTCTTGCTTTTGTTGTTAGGGTGATACTGGTTTCATAGAATGATTTAGGGAGGATTCCCTCTTTCTCTGTCTTTTAAAATAGTGTCAGTAGGATTGGTACCAATTATTTGAATGTCTGATATAATTCAGCTGTGAGTCCATCTGGTCCTAGACTTCTTTTGTTGTTGTTTGGCAACTTTTATATTACAATTTCAATCTCGCTGCTTGTTATTGGTTTGTTCAGAGTTTCTATTTCTTCCTCTTTTAATCTATGAGGAATTTGTATATTTCCAGGAATTTGTCCATCTCCTCTAAGTTTTCTAGTTTATGAAGGTAAATGTGTTCATAATAGCCTTGCATGATCTTTTTGTTTCTGTAGTATCCATTGTAATATCACCTGTTTTGTTTCTAATTGAGCTTATTTGGATCTTCTCTCTTCTTTTCTTGGTTAAACTTGCTAATGGTCTATCAATTTTATTTATCTTTTCAAAGAACCAGCTTTTTGTTTCATTTATCTTTTGCCTTTTTTTGTTTTAATTTCATTTAGTTCTGCTCTGATCTTGGTTATTTATTTTATTCTCCTGGGTTTGGGTTTGATTTGTTCTTGTTTCTCTATTTCCTCGAAGAGTCACCTTAGGCTGTCTATTTGTGCTTCTTCAGATTTTTTGACATAGACATTTAATGCTATGAACTTTCCTCTTAGCACTGTTTTTTGTTTTTCCCCAGTTTTGATAGGTTTTGTCAATATTATTCTTTAGTTCAAAGAGTTTTTAAATTTCTATCTTGATTTCATTTTTGACCCAACAATTGTACAGGATCATATTATTTAATTTTTATGTATTTGCTTGATTTTGAGGGTTCCTTTTGGGGTTTATTTTTTATTTTTTTCACTGTGGTCTGAGAGAGTACTTGCTGTAATTTAGATTTTCTTAAATTTGTTGAGACTTGTTTTGTGGCCTGTCCCATGATCTAGCTTGGAAAATTTTCCATGTATATTTGGTAATTTTTGGATAGAATGTTCTGTAAATATATGTTAAGTGTGTTTGTTTCAGGGTATAATTTAAGTCCACTGTTTCTTTGTTGACATTCTCTCTTGATGACCTGTCTAGTGCTGTTAATGGAGTAATGAAGTCCCCCACTATTATTGTGTTGCTGTCTATCTTATTTCTTAGGTCTAGTAGTGAAATGTTTTATAAATTTGGGAACTTCATTATTAGGTGTATATGCATTTAGGATTGTGATATTTTCCTTTTGGACTAGTCCTTTTATTATTATATAATGTCCCTCTTTTTTTTTTTTTTTTTTTTAACTGCTGTTGGTTTAAAGTGTGTTTTATCTGATATAAGAATAAGTACCCCTGCTCCATTTTGGTGTCCATTTGCATGGAATGTCTTTTTCCATCCCTTTACCTTATGTTTATATGAGTTGTTATGTGTCAGGTGAGTATCTTGAAGACAGCAGATACTTGGTTGGTGAGTTCTTATTAGTCTACCGTTTTGTATCTTTTAAGTGGAGCCTTTCGGCGTTTACATTCAACATTAGTATTGAGATGTGAGGTACTATTCTATTCATGTTATTTGAGTACTTATTTTCATTATGTTATTGTTTTATAAGTGCTGTGAGATTTATGAGTTAAGAAGATGCTATTTTGGTGTATTTCAAGGGTTTGTTTCAAGATTTAGAGTTTCTTTTAGTAATTATTGTAGTGCTGGTTTGGTAGTGGTGAGTTTTCTCAGCATTTGTCTAAAAAAGACTGTGTCTTTCCATTATTTATGAAGCTTAGTTTCTCTGGATACAAAATTCTTGGCTGAAGATTGTTTTGTTTAAGGAGGCTAAAGATATGACCCTGATTTCTTCTAGTTCATGGGGTTTCTGTTGACATATCTGCTGTTAATCTGATAGGGTTTCCTTTATAGGTTAACTGATGCTTTTGCCTTGTAGCTCTTAAGATTCTTTCCTTTGTCTTGACTTTAGATAACCCAGTGACTATGTGATGATCTTTTTGCAATTAATTTCCTAGGTATTCTTTGAACTTCTTGTATTTGAATATCTAGATCTCTAGCATGGCCAGGGAAGCTTTCCTCAGTTATTCCCTCAAATATACTTTCCAAACTTTTAGATTTTTCTTCTTCCTAGGTTTGGTTGTTTAACATAACCCCAACCTTCTTGGAGGGTTTGTTTATTTTTAAAAAATTATTTTCTCTTTGTCATTGTTAAATTGGGTTAATTTGAAAGCCTTGTCTTTGATCTCTGAAGTTCTTTCTTCTACTTGTTCAATTCTACTGCTGGAAAAATTTCAGTGCATTTTGCTTCATTTATGCTATGTATTTCACTGGGGATTTCCCCATTCATATCCCATATCTTCTTTTTTAAAAATTTCTTTAATTCGGACTTCACATTTTTCTGGTATCTCCTTGATTGGCTTGATAATGACCCTTTTTAATTTTTTACGTTTTGGCAATTCAGAAACTTCATCTTGGTTTGGATTCATTGCTAGTGAGCTAGTGTGATCTTTTGTAGGTGGTAGAGAACCCTGTCTTGTCACATTACCAGAAGTGTTTTTTTTTTTGGTTCTTTCTTGTGGGTAGACTTTGTCAGAGGGCAGATCTGAGACTCAAGAGATTCTGTTCAGATTCTTTTGTCCCATGGGGCTGCTGCCTTGATGTGGTGCTCTTCCCTTTTTCCTAGGGACGGGGCTTCCTGAGAGCTGAATTGCAGTGATTATTATCTCTCCTCTGGATCTAGCCACCCAGAGGAGCTATGAGGTTTCTGGCTGGTACTGGGGAGTGCCTTCAAGGAGTCCTGTGATGTGATCTGTCTTCAAGTCTCTCAGCTATGGATACCAGCACCTGCTCTGGTAGAGTGAGCAGGAGAGTGAAGAGCACTTTGGTTGTATCTTTGTTAAGTGTGCTGGTTTCCTGTTGCTTGGCCTCTAGCCAGAAGGTGGTGCTTTCAAGAGTGTGTCAGCTGTGACACAAGCTTTTCCTAGCATAGTCGTTGTGTATTCAGGTTTTTCAGTTGGTGGGCAGGGCCATAGAACTCCCAAGAGATTATGTCCTTTGTCTTTGGCTACCAGGGCCAATAGAGAAAGACCATCAGGTGGGGACAGGGTTAGGCATGTCTGAGCTCAGACTCTCCTTGGGCAGGGCTTGCTTTGCTTTAGGGGCTGGGGGGTGTGGTTCCCAGGCCAATGGAGTTATGTTCTCAGGAGGATTATGGCTGTCTCTGTTGTGCCACACAGGTCACCAGGGAAGTGGGGGAAAGCTGGCAGCCAAGGCCTCAACCAGCTCCCATGCTA
Source organism: Sapajus apella (assembly GCF_009761245.1). NCBI lineage: Eukaryota > Metazoa > Chordata > Mammalia > Primates > Cebidae > Sapajus > Sapajus apella. The sequence goes on from NW_022436974.1 coordinate 15,944,553, forward strand.
CCTGCAGTCCCAAAGACCAGTCTCACTCCAATGTGGTCCCCTCACCACCAACAGAACCAAGTTTATTTCCAGGCAGCCAGTGAGCAGAGCTGTGAACTTGCCACAGGCTACAAGACTCCCCACTAAGAAAGCAAGCTGACTCACAGTTCCTCAGCTGTCCCTTGGAATCTGCAGTGGCAAGCCACCTCCTTCAAATGGTCTGTGGATTCTCTTGGTTTTCCTGGTTGTTCCTATGGTAGTTCTTGGAGAAAAGTTTACAATGTGGGTCTCCACTTGCTGCTCAGTTCCTTTTAGTAGGAGCTGGAAGTTAGTCCTGCCTCCTATCTGCCATTTTTTTCCTTCTAGATTTTCCACTTTTAAAGATAAAGATTTTATGCCTATCATTTTAGATTTATTGACTCAGAGTAATATGTCCTTCTTCAAATATTACTGGCTTGACAGAAAGCAAGAGGATGCCCTTTTGTACATGGTGGTCAGAAATTTGCTGATGCTCATTGATCCATTACTGAGGTCATAAACAAAATATTTGACTTCCTGACAGCTACATTAGTTGTATTATTCACCATCTACAGCTGCAAGACATAGAACAGTCACCTGACAGAGCTAGGATCTATACTGCAGCCCTTCCTCAAACTCACTTTTCAATATGTTACTTATTGAGTGTAATTAAATTGAGAACTCACTAGTAACACTTATATTTAAATGGTAAAACTAAGCCTTACACTGATATTTCAGAAAAATTGAGATCACCCTTTATTCCAAAAGTATTACCTACTTTTCAGCCAAGTTAATAGTCTTGAGGTAGAATGGACTAAATATCGTCTTATACTTTACTTGAACAACTTCTTGAAATTAAGACAATAAAATATTATAAAAATGTTATAGAATATAATTTGCAATAGTTAATGTGCACTGGAATGTTCTTCACAAAGATAAAATATATTTCATTAAGAAAGGATATTCTGGCCAGGCATGGTGGCTCATGCCTGTAATCCCAGCACTTTGGGAGGTCAAGGCAGATGGATCACCTGAGGTCAGGAGTTTAAGACCAACATGGTGAAATCCTGTCTGTGTAGAAATACAAAAATTAGCCAGGTATGGTAGTGTGTGCCTGTAATCCCAGATACTTGGGAGGCTGTGGCAGGAGAATTGCTTGAACCTGGGAGGCGGAGGTTGCAGTGAGCCAAGATTGCACCATTGCACCCCAGCTTTGGTGGAGCAAAACTCCATCTCAAAAAAAAAATATATGAATATATATATTCTTTATTTTAACTTTTTTTTGCTTAGTTTTTGGTTGCCTTCCTATTGTCTTACCATCTCTTTGTCTCCTTCCTTCCTATTTTAGTTCCTTTTTCCCTTCTTTTTGTTCTTTTTCACTAGCATTTATTAAGCATCTTCTCTATGCCAGTCACGGTTACAAGCAGAAATACAAAGATAAGCTCCTTTCTTTTAACAGATATATCATAATTATTTAATGAAGAGAAAATACAATTCTACAAATCATGCAGGGGGTTAATTTGAGACCCTATAGCATGATCTATGTTAATAATCATTATTTTAAAATCTATTTGTCATGTACCTGAGTTCAAGGAATTGTCTTTACATATATTATCTTATTTAGTATTTACAGTGGCCCTATGTATTCACGCTGTTTTACAGCTGAAAAAAGAACAATACAGAAAAAAAAATCAGAAAAGTATATCAGAAATCAATGTGATGAGATAGGAATATTGTCTCTGGAGGTAGGGTATCAGCAGTCAAATCCTAGTTCTGTCACTTATTAATTGTGAAGCTTTGATCAAGCTATTTCATGTTATCGAACTTTAGTTTTCTAATCTTTAAAGTAAATAAATAATAATACCTACATAGAGAGTTATTCTGGGGGTTAAATAAGTTAACATATGAAAGTGGTTAAAATAATAGGTGGTACGTAGACATTGTTATTGCAATCTTGAAATCACACAGATAGTATTAGGACCTGATTTTTTAGATTCTGAAGTCTGTGATTCTTCCACAATTTCATATTTACTCCAAGACATATTCAAGTCTGTGGATCACAGAATTTAAAAAATGAAATTTCAGTAGCCAATTAAATTTCTGTTTGTTTCTTTGAGAAAACACATGTAGAAAGGATTTTCAATTAATAGAGTAATTCTCCTTGAGCATGAACTCTGACATCTCAGAGAGTCCTCAACTAATAGGGGTAATGTCAGTTTTCAGGGAATGTGGGGTGAAGTGAAGGGAAAATATTATTTTAGAAGTGCATTGTTTATTGTGTCTCTTCTGCAACAGGAATTTAGCAATTTGCTAGTTCTTAAGATCATCTTGAAAAGTTCAGTTCTTTCTCCCCAGCTGTTCAGAGCACCTGTTGTTTCTATTATTCTTTCTTTCTTGCCTCATTCAAAAATCTCTTCTGGCCTCCAGGGAGGAAAAATAGCTTTAAAATTAATCAGTTTCACAGCCTTAGCCTAGCTTGCCTAAGTGGAAATTTTAGGAATGAAGACATGGAGTTACTGATGTGAACAGGCTAAAATACTTACTTATTTCTTAAATATTGGTTGGATCTTGCATTAGAGATCTGATCACCTTTGAATTTCTGATGTTTATCATCAGAATGGAATTTTTCTACTTACAGGTTTGCTCTACAAATAATTCATTTGTGTTTTTCCTTCTGATTCTAGTTTCTATTTATTCATCTTTATATAGAGTCTTATAAAACATGGGAAGAAATAACCTCCCTACTCTTTGGTAAAAAAAAAAAAACAAAATGAAACAAACAAAAAACAAACCCTATTAGCTGCTCCTTCCACCCTTCCGCAAAGAGCTGACTGTGGAGCACAGTGGTATGTGCTCCGACCTGGGCTATAGCCCTTATCTTCTTATCTCCTATTTAAGCACATTTCTTCCATAAAATAGCCCTGTCAGGCTCTGCTGCTAAAATATTATTTGAGAGCCACTGACTCAAATACATTAATTTATTTTTTACAGTCCTTGTATAAGGTAGATAATTTTGTACTAATGACTGACTCAGAAAGCTAAAGAGTTGTAGAAGTATAACATGTTTGCTGGCCTCAAAGAATTAGTTCTCATTAAGCCACTGTAAGTAAGAGGAAGGGCACAGAGGAAAAAAGTATAAACAGGAAGAAAAGCCACATCTATTGAGCTCCCACTATGAGCTAAGAATGTAATCTTAATTTTTTTTGTCATTTAATCCTGATGAGAATGCAGTTACCTAAATATTATAATCTTCAACTTACAAATGAGAAATTGAGGTTAAGATTTAGTAACTTGCCAAGATGCAGTGGCTCACACCTGTAATCTCAGCACTTTGGGAGGCTGAAGTGGGTGGATAGCTTGAGGTCAATTGTTCTAGACCAGCCTGGCCAACATGGTGAAACCCCATTTCTACTAAAAATACAAAACTTAGCCCAGTGGGGTGGCACACATCTATCGTCCCAGCTACTCGGAAGGAGACAGCAGGAAAATCACTTGAACCCAGTAGGTGGAGGTTGCAGTGAGCCAGGATCATGCCACTGCACTCCAGCCTGGGCAACAGAGTGAGACTCTCTCTCAAAAAAATGAAAAATAAAAAATAAAAAAGGTTTAGTAACTTCGCTCAGTTTATAAATGGGGGAGATAAAATTTGAACCAAGGTGAATATGAATCTAAAGCTTATGCTCAAGATAAATAACTAGCTTTTTGGTATGAGTTCCAATTAATAGTTCAGTGAACCATCTTTGAAAACCTATTAAATGCAAGGTTGTTTTTCCAATGTCCCTTGCATTTCCATATGAATTTTAGAAACAGTTTGTCAATTTCTGGGAAACAAAGATGCCACCAAAGATGAACCAATGTCAAATCTCAGACCTCCCACCTCTTATTGGATATTGAATAGGTAATTTACCCTCATGAATCCTCAATTTCTTCATCTATAAGAGAGTAAGAATAAAACCTTCCTTGCAGGGCTGTTGTGAGGGTTAGAACTGGTGTACCTGGCACATGTTGGACTTTTCATATGTATTATAGGATTTGTTGTTCAGTAAGGGGAAAGGTGACAAGTGCACATAAAACTCAATAAAAAGTATCTTAGGAAAGATATAAGAGAGTATTAACTAGGAGAAAGTTTACTTCCAGTCAGACACTGATTTTGAAGGAGGAGAATCAGAAAAAGAGATGGCATTTCAAACATTGAAGAGAGATATAGCTACTTTTCAGATATTTCTGTAGGGAAGAAGGACACTCCAAATAGTGTGAGTGCATTTAAGAAAGCCAGAGGTGTTTTCAAGGCACAAAAAGGATCTAACTTGACTGAAGTGAGGGAAGCTTGTAGGGAAGTTATTAATATAAGCTGTAAAATTGGAAAGGTTAGCTAATGAGATTGTGGTTGAAAAGATAGGACTTTCTTAATCAGAAGGAAGCAATTTCTAGCATTGAACTATTCTTTTTCTGAAAATTATTGTTATTACTGTAATTTTAAAGGCTGTTTTATTTGAAATATTGAAATAGGATATGCAGGCCAGCTGATTTTAGAAAACTAAGCACTCTACTTACCACATGGTAATATTTGCCAAACTCCTTTTAAATATTAGTAAGGAGCCATTTTGATGTGGAACTCCTTTTAAGCAAAGGTTGCAAAGTGGTTGGACTGGACTTGTTTTTGTTCTAAATAGTAGCTTTATTGAGATACAATTCATATGCCATAACATTTATCATTTAAATTATACAATTCAGTGTTTTTTAGTAAGTTTACAAACTTAACGCAGTTATCACTATCTAATTCCAGAACATTTTTTTTTTATCAGCCTCAGGGAACTTCAGACTTATTACTAGTTACTCCACACATCCTCTATCCTCAGCACCTAGGCCACTAATCTACTTGCTGTACCTTTGCCTTTTCTGGATTTTGGATAAGTGAAATCATACAACATGTAGTCTTTTATGACTGGCTTCTCTGACAGTTTTCAAGGTCATCCATGTTTTAGCAGAAATTAGTACTCAATTCTGTTTTATTGCTGAATAGTATGCCATTGTATGTAGTAATACTACATATTATTTATCTCTTCATCAGTTGATGAACAGCTGAGTTGTTTCTACTGTTTGACTATTATGAATAATACTGCCATGAGCATTTGCATACAGATTCTTGTGTGGTTGTGTTTTCAGTTCTCTTGGGTCTATACTGAGGAGCAGAATTGCTGTTTCATATGGTAACTTTATGTTTAACTTTTTGAGGAACTGACAAGATTTTCCAAAGTGGCTGCGCTATTTTGCATTTCTACCAGCAATGTATTGCAGCTTCTCCACAGCTTAACTAACACTTACTGTTTGTCATTTTTATTGCAGCCACAATATTCTCATGTGAAGTGCTATCTCATTGTGGTTTTGATTTGCATTACTCTAATGACTAATGATGTTGAACATCTTTTCATGTGCTTATTGGCCATTTGTATGTTTGCTCTGGAGAACTGTCTGTTTAAATCTTTGCCCATTTAAAAAATTGAGTTGTTTTTCTGTTGTTGAGTTGTAATGGTTCTTTATATATCTCCATAATAAACCCTTATCAAAAATAACTTATAAATATTATTTTTCATCTGTGGGTGTCTTTTGATTTTATTGGTAGTTTCATTTGAAGCACAAATTTTTACAAAGTCTGTATTTTTTGTTGCTTATGCTTTTGATGTTCAAGAAAGAGACGGCTCACCTAAAGTCATGAAGGTTTACACTTAATTTTTTTCTAAGGATTTTATAGTTTTAGCTCTTAAATTTGAGTATTTAGTTCATTTTGAGTTAATTTTTGCATATGGTATGAGATAAAGGTTCAAATTAATTCATTTGCTTTTGGATATTCAATTGTTTCCAAACCATTTGTTGAAAAGATTATTCTTTCACATTGAATTATCTTGGCACCATTGCTTAAAATAAGCTGACCGTAAATGTAAGAGTTTACTTCTGGACTCTCAATTCTGCTCCATTCATCTGTGTAACTTTTATTATGCCAGTACCATGCTGTCTTGATTACTGAAGTAAGTTTTGAAATAGGGAAGTGTGAGTTCTCCAACTTCATTCATCTTTTTCAAGATTGTTTTGGTTACTCTGAGTCCCATACATTTCCATATGAATTTTAGGGTCAGCTAGTCAATATCTAGAAAAAAGTCATCTGGGATTTATTTTTTTCAGGGTGTTATGGCCATCGACTAAGCTGGGATTTTGATAAGGGTCATGTGGAATCTGTAAATCAGTTAGGGTGTATTGCCATCTTAACAATATTGCCTTCTAATTCATGAATATGGAATGTCTATTTATCTACATCTTTATTTCAACAATGTTTTGTAGTTTTTAGTGTGCAAGCTTTGCTTTTCTTTTGTTAAACTTATTTATAATTTTTTAAAAAATTTACAAATGGAATTGTCTTCTAAATTTTATTTTCAGATTGTTCATTGGTAGTATATAAAATACAATTAATGTTTGTGTGTAAGTCTTGTATCCTACAATCTTGTTGAACTCATTTATTAGTTCCAATAGTTTCTTTTTTGTCTGTGAATTCCTTAGGATTTTCTATATATGAGATCATGTCACCTATAACTAGATAAAATTTTATTTCTTCCTTTTCAGTCTGGATGTCTTTTATTTCTTTTTCTTGCCTAATTGCCCTGGCTAAAACCTCCAGTCTAATTATGGAAGGAAATGAAGAGAGCAGCCCTTCTTGTATTATTACTGATCTTAGGGGAAAACCTTTCAGTCTTTCACCATTAAGTATGATGTTAGCTGTGAGTTTTTCATATACATGCTTTATTTGTGTTGAAGATGCTGGATTTATTATACAGATTGATTCATTTGAACCCACCATTTTTTTTGAAGCATTGCACTAACATACAAAAATTAGGAGACTTCACACAAAAACATGAATTTCTGGCTTCACTTGAAAAACCAGAAAGTCTAATAACAATGCTTAGCTCACATTTGTACATAGCAATGATTGCTGCATCTTTTAAGTGTATGGGTGTGTTCTCTTCATAAGACTACAGTTGCTAGCACTCCTGATGGTATCTCTTATACTGAGGCAGAGTATAGGTTGCCTGCATTTGCACTCAATATTCCTTTTCTTATAGTGAGAACTATTCATTTTTACTTACAATTTTCTGGGAAATAGAAGATAAACCAAAAAGTTCATGTGATTTTTCTGTAACTCCTGGCTGATGCTACTCATTTACATTTTTCCCTTGGTCTTGTTAGACTTTTGAGTTTCTGGTTGCTGCTTCAGGAGATCTTCTCCAATTAGACACCTGGAGGACTTACATGTTTAGATCAGTCTAGTAAGAATTCTGGATTCCTATAAATGGGGTCATTTCTTGGATTATACTCAATAGCTTATGTAGAAATGAACTGGCCTTCAATGTGCAAATCCAATTGGATGCATAGTTAACTAGTTATGATGTTTCTCTGTCACTCTTCCATGTTCACTTTTAGATATTCTTATATTCAATATAGTTGACCAGAATTTACTTTAATGAAATAAAATATATGGAATTCACTTGAATGCAGAGATTTCTAAGAAAAAAATGGAGAATTTTAATGGGGTAAAATTGTTGTGTAACACTGAAATAAACACTGTATATATTGTAAACTTTTTCACAAAGGAGCATATCTTAAATTTTTTGTATCTCTAGAATCTAGCACAGCTAGGTTCAGTAGCTATGTGTCAAGTGAATGTTAGCTGTTGGCAATATTTAGATGAGGAGTTCTTATGTATATAAAAACCTTGAGGGCAATATTTTGTGGAAAATCAAATATAGTACTTTTATATTTTGTTGATGCAGATAGTCATAAGGAAATAATGCTCATCTTTTATGTAATTATTCTCAAATATTTGTAAGTGATAAGGCTTGTAAATCAGAAAACTTGATATTTTGTGACAATAAAAGAGAAACAGCTAGTGAATTTTTGGAACTGAAATTATTTTCTGTGAGTAAAAACTGCCACCATCATTTAGCGTTTTAGCAAGTTAGGTGAAGATAACTCCTTCATATCTTACATGGTATTGTAGAGAAAGGCAGCAGCCAGAAGCATCTTTGGAATCTCTATAAAATCATTGCCAATCCACTGGCTCTAGGCCTTTGTGTTGTGGGAGAGCCTGGATTAAATAGTGTTTATTAACTTCCTGGAAGTAATATACCCTGATTATAATAGTTGACTTTATAACATTAATATTTCATTTTTAGTGGTATCCAAATGGCTTTGACATTTTTGTTATATCCCAGAGTGCACATCCTCCAGCTCAAAGAAGAGAATTGTGTTGGGTGGTCTTAATGTTCAGTGGAGCTACTGGTGTGAAAACAAATTATCGTTCCTCTCCCAAGTTAAGCCAGTCTGCTTTTTCTGAGGAACATGTAGGGAGATAGAGCGTTCCTGTACTAGGAAATGAATTTTAAAAATAATTTTCTTTTTGGTGACGTTAGTGTCACATGCTACATATTTTTGAAAGGATCTTGTTTAAACCTAAAGACAGGATTAAAAGTCAGCTGTTAGGAAGGAGTGTCTGTGGTTGTATGTTTGATGATGCGGTATGAGCAAGAGACAGAAGTAGAGAGTCTACCAACGAGTAGCAGGCATTTATTGTAAAAGTCTAAGTTCACCCCACTCTTCTCGGCATTTTCATGGAGTCCAAGGAAGTTCTTGTTCATTGTAAGTTAATTTACTTTTCTATTGACCTATTTATGGTGAATAAAGCATGACTGGTGACTCGAAATATTTCCTTAATGATTTGCTCACAAATATTGAATTCTGGAGTTATGTATTATTTACTTTGTTTTGCTTGTTATTCCTACAGTTGTGATTATAAAGTCAGCAGTTTAAATGCTGGTAAAGGGGCTGCAAAATCAGAGCTAGTAACTTGAAGTGGTACTTATAAATTATTTGTATATTTCTCCTGTCAGAATACCTAGAGTATAATTTTAATAGTGAGTACATGGAAAGATGTATTCAACCTTTTGTTATGTTTGAAATTGTGTAAGTATCGAGAATAAACTTGTAATTTGGTTTGCCATTTTGGTGGATTTTAGTACGAAACTGTAAAATATTTTAATGATATTTATTTAATAATGATTTGCCTACAAAGGAATTTAGGAGGTGTTGTCTATTTTATTTCCTAAGTGGTGATTTAATTTAAAATAGCTGAAGTAGTAGTTTTTCTTGTACAAAAATGAGTTAGTATTTTGAAAATGATAGTTCTTTCTTTCTTCTAGCACACACATGTATATAGATACTTAATAGCTAAGGATGATTATAAGATTAATGGCTATAATTAACTCAAGTGCTATATACCAAATCTTATCTAATTTGGTAACTTTAGGAGATTGATATGACCATTTTCATTATGCCTGTTAGGAAACTAAAGTTCAAAAACAGTTAAAGTCTTCCAGCTTGTAAGTGATAAAATTGGGATTTATATCTATGTATATTTGTATTTAATCTCTGTGCTTGTCAATATGATCTCAAAGCTGATGCTCTTACCATTATAAGTCTGCATTTCATGAATAATCACAAAAAACTCACAGTAGTATTGCCAATCTCTGTCAACTAGAGGAAATGGAAATATGTTCAAGATGTGAAAATTATTTCTTCGATTTCTGTTATGAATTGTTTGGAATTGTCACTGAGCTCCTTTCAGAGGAAGAGAAAAAAGGACAATGTTTTCCACAGAGTTTCTGTAAATCACATTGATTCTGCTTTCTTTTACAGTGGCTCAACAAAGTGTAATGTATTAACCTACATTCCAGAAAAATGTTGTCCCATGGAGAAAATATGTGGGAACAGCTGGTTATAGCAGCTGTAGGTAGTAACTGGAAATTCAGTCTCTATTTCTTTCTGTACACGTCTCCTTGTAACTAATAAAAGGAGAAATTGAAATATATATATACACACATATATTTATATACATATATTTGTGTATACACACACACACACACACACACTCACATACATCGCACTTAGCAAAGGAACAGAGCCACTATGGTATTGTTATTCAAGTTCTGTTTCAGAATCATAGGCTATAACTGCCAGAAAGCCTTAATTTGGGACTTGAGTCCAATTATGAAAGAAAGCAATGAGCAAACTTGAATGAATTAGCCCTCAGAAAGTAAGGAACGATGTCTTTTTAAGCTGCTGTCTCCCTAGAGTATATACAACAGTGTCATATATAAAGCTTTATAAATATTTGTTAATTCATGGGTTGATTGTTTTATTTAACAGGGCTGGTTAGTAGCTGAGGCTATAATCTGAATTTTTAGACATTTGAACCCAGTGCTTTTCTTACCATACTGTGCTGTTGCTCCCGTTTCCATCTCAAAACAGTCATTGTTACCTTCTCTTGAAGGTAGAAACTAAAGAAGTTAAATAAGTTGCCCAAGTTCACACAGGCAGTTTGATTGAGATCTTAAAACCTGGTATGCTTGATGCCAACATTTATGTTCTTAGATGCCTTGCTAAGCTGTTGCTTCCTAAGACTAAAACTTTCATTATATCTTATAGATTTAATATGTACTTGCGTTAATATTTTAAAACCATCTTCAAAAAGAGTATGCAATCTCACTTTTTGGCAGATGATAGAGTTGAATTGTTAATAACAAGAGTTCTATAGCCAGAGTTTATATGCTACCACTATCACTTACATGACTTTGGCTACATTTCTCTGTGGCTTAGATTTATTATCCATAAAGGATGATAATAATAATACCTATCTCATGGAGTTGTTTGAGAATTAAGTAAATATGAAGTGCTTAGAAGAGTGCCTGACATATAGTAAGCCTCACATGTGTTATTATTTTCTTGGGTATTCATTCCCACTGGAAAAAATTTATCTTATATTCAGTAGCTTAATCCTGTTTTCCTCTCCTGTTCTATCCTCTGAAGATGCAAAGACTAGTAGCAGGTTAGCACTCTCACTATCATACTACAGTTTATTTATTGTCTTGATGAAGTTGGTTTTCCTTTTCTAACAGTTGGTTCCTTAATCTTTAAACAAAGATCTGATTTTTCTAGTACTTATATTTGAAATACTGTAAGGAATTTTCTGTGCTTATAGTGGAGAATAGCATTAATATTTAGAGGATAACAACATTTATCTTCATATGATTTTCAAAGGACAACCAAGTTTATTATAGCAGAAATGAGTAGTTTATTTAAAAGAATTTTAACTATACTGAAAAAACATCTGCTGTCTTGCCCAGTTTAAGATAACTTTTATAGAGTCATGTAGTGTATGAGCACTAGATAAAGGAATAAAATAACTTGGGTTCAGGCCACTTGACGTTTAACAGTTGTGAGACCATGAGCAGGAGAGTCCTCTTAGCCTCTTTCTGTCTCAATTTCTTGACCTATGACATTGACATAATAGTGAATTCTATGATTGTTTTATAATGTTTGATTTTAATAATATAATGTTTTATTTTTTTGAAGGCCCAAATTCAAATACTGCTTGCTCAGTGAATTCTTCCCTGACACCTCCAGTTAGATTTCATCTCTTCTCCCTCTATATTCCTATAACAATTTGCATCTCTACAATTTCTATTTCTTTGAGTCAAGTAGAATATACTTTCTACTGGAATGTAAACCCTCCGCGGGGATGTGTTTATTTTTTGTTTTTCATAGACTGTATGGTATAGTGCCTTGAGTATGTGGTCCATAATTATTTATTAGATTGAAATAGTGCAATGGTGCTTTGTTAACTGGGAGTATATGCAAATGTAAAGTATTAATATCTGTGTATACTTGGTACTTTTCTTTCTCATTGGCTTTATTTTCTAACATATGCCATTCTATGTTTACTCAGACTTCCCTCTTTATCTCTAAATATATTGGGGAGGGTCAATCAAGACCACAATTAAAGTATTTATTAAGTTCCTGAATGCAGGTTGTATTGTCATAACTGCTATCTAAATCAAATCATCATGGTCTCTGCTTTACAAGAGCACGGTCAAAAATCATTATGAAATGCTTCCGTGCAAGTGCTATTGTCCTTATTACTGTTCAAATTGAATTAAATAATTAGATCAGTGACTTTTAGACTTGTAGCATAAGCAGGAAATACTTGTGTGGGTATACTTACAAAGTCTGCTGAAAACCATTGAAAAAATAAAACTATATTGATTGACTATATAACAACTTTTGTTGGGAATGATGACTGAAAAAGACAGTTTTTGTTTTTGTTTTTTTCCTGTGGAATCAAATCTAGCTATGTTGCCAGGCTGCTCTGAAACTCTTGGTCTCAACCTCCTGCCTCAGCTTCCCAAAGTGCTGGGGTTAGGCATGAGCCACCATGCCCAATTGAAAAAAGAGCAGTTTTAGTTTTGTGTTTTTAATCTAGTTCTTTAGGCTAAACTACACATCACTTTTTATTAATTGTAAAAATCTATGTATATTGAACTTTCAAAAGTTTTCAACATTGTCCCTGGTAGTTATTTAATGCATTTTGCTTATTCTCCAATATTCTACATGGTCATACAATTATTATTCTGTGATGTGTTATCAGTTTGGTCAGAAATGAAGAAGTTTATATCCAGTATCATTACAATTAGAGAGGTAACACTTTCCTTGTGAATGTAGGAAATGTTCCAGGATGCAAAAAAGAAAAGAATCTGTAATCCTAGCACTTTGGTAGGCCAAGACAGGTGGATCTCCTGAGGTCAGGAGTTTGAGACCAGCCTGGCCAGCATGGTGAAACCCTGTCTCCACTAAAAATACAAAAAATTAGCCAGGCATGGTGGCAGACACCTGTAATTCCAGCTACTCTGGAGGCTGAGGTAGGAGAATCATTTGAACCTGGGAGGTGGAGCTTGCAGTGAGCGGAGATCACGTCACTGCGCTCCAGCCTGGGCAACAGAGCAGGACTCCGTCTCAAAAAAAAAAAAAAAAAAAAGAAGGAACAAAGGGGAAAAAAAAAGAAGTGAAAAGGAAAAAAGAAGTAAAAAGACCTAGATATTTATATTTGTTAACTGGTACTGAACTATAACAAATATAACATGTGAACTGTAAATATTTATAAATGATTGAATGAGATCTTGTCAATTCAACAGGCTTAAAACATCATTGAAAGTCGTTTAAAACAGAAGAGTATCTTTGGGTTATTAACTGCTTTCCAGAGAGATGTGTGTATGTGTATGTGGGTATGTGTAAGATCCAATACAATTAACTATGTTTAATAATGAACAGTTAGGGTTTACTATATGTAATACAGCATTCTAAATATTTTAAATTTGATCATTGTAATGATCATTAGGTGAAATGTAGGTGCCATTATTATTTTTATTTTACAAAGAAACAAAGAAGTAAAGTAACTTGCTATAGGTCTTGCAGCTAGTAAACTATGAAGCTGTGCTATGACCCCAGAAATTCTGAGATTTTATTTAGACATATTTCTGTTTATATGATCCGTTGGTAATAACTTTTTATTGTAATTTTCAGTTAAGGCCTACTCCATCCTGCAACCCATCTCTAAAAGCCCTTCGAGATGTTTAATAATTTGGAATTTATAAAGTCCACCAAAGGAACAACTCCCTTAATGGAGCATAAAGGATAAATTGTTTATTACAAAGTTTATTGTAATTGTATATACTAACTTATAAATAATATGTATTGGGGTTCTACTATTTAATGTTCATTTCTTAATTACTGAGAAATTGGTGAAAATATTTAATCATGTCTGGCCTAGAAAAATGACTCCATACTGGTCTGATCTGAGATTCACCTTTCACATCTTATTGTTTAACTTCTGTTCCCGTAGTGCACTGGATACTGAATACATTGTTTTATGGTGACCTGAATGCCTCTTTGTATCAGGGATTTCTGTAAATATCACAAAAAATGATGGGTGTCCATGCTTCAAGTTCAGATTTTTCCTTTTTTTTTTTTTTGAAAAAACTCTTTATTTTGAAAGACTAAAACCTATGGGGAATTTAAAATATGGAAAAACAAAAACATGCATTCTTATATTATTCAATTGTTAACATTTTGCAACATTTACTCTCTGTGTGTGCTTGCTGAATAATTTGAAATTAAATTGCAAGTATCATAACATTTTAGCCCTAAGTGCTTTAGTATATATCTCATAAGAACAAGGATAGTCTGTGAGGGAACCTCAATACCACTGTCACATTTTCTGTTTATTTCTTATTATAGATATATATAATTATTGTTTTTAGTTTTCTTTTCATTTGGAAATGTTTAAACTTTTCTTGAATCAGCAATAATAGAAGATTCTTTGTAGTTAGGACAAGGTGCTTGAGTGGTTTCTAGGTTTTGAGTGGCTGTGCCCTGTTTTATTTGTGTGGTAAGTTTATTTTAAAAATATTTGGCTGAGTGTGGTGGCTCACACCTTTAATGCCAGCACTTAGGGAGGCCGAGAATGGTGGATCACATGAGGTCAGGAGTTTGCAACCAGCCTGGTTAACATGGCAAAACCCTGTCTCCACTAAAAATACAAAAATTAGCCAGGTGTGGTGGTACATGCCTATAGTCCCAGCTACTTGGTAGGCTGAGGCAGAAGAATCACTTGAACCCAGGAGATGAAGGTTGTAGTGAGCTGAGATTGCGCCACTGCACTCCAGCCTGGGTGACAGAGTGAGACTCCATCTCAAAATCAGTCAATCTATAAAATAAAAATAAAAATATATGGTGCTTTTTATAGGGTGGAGGCGGTTTATAGTTTATTTACTGCCTGTCTATTGCATCTCTAGGAGCTTTGATTTCTACCATTTTCTTCCTTCTTTCCTTTCAGGGTCAAGCCTGTAAGAATCTTTCACTTCCAAGTTGTGTCTGTCTTCTTTCTCTCTCCCCATGATCCCCAATAAGTGGATTCAACCTTTGCTAGAGTTCTGCTAACCTTATAATTGGGTCCTGTGCCCGATCTCCATTTTTTTCCTGCTTTCTGGCTGTGGGACATAAGTATTTTTATAGCTCTGGAGTTCTCTGACTGTCACATTTTGCCTCAAATGGGTGATGTGAAGACCTTTAGTCTTGCATTGTCTTTCTCTAAACCTTTGATCACATTCAACAACATCCATTCAAATCCATTGTTTTTTGTAATTATTATTTCTCCCAAACCTCTTGCATAACTGATATAACTACCAGTGCATTCCTTCCCTCTGGTTTTTTTCTCCCAGTTTATCACAGGTGAACATTTTAGTAATTTCATCGTATTTTACTCTAAGAATTATCAATTTTTACTTAAACCACCTATGAGGTTCTCATTGGCCAGGCAGCCACTGGTTGTTGTAGTTCAAAAATTGTCTGCTTTCTTTTTTTTTTTTTTTATATAATTCCTTGCACCAAGTATCTTAGGTCAGTGTTCCTGAAAAGCAGATTCTGAAATGCGGAATTTGCATGTAGAAAGTTTATTAGGGTGTGTGCTCAGGAACAATACTTGTGAGTTAGTGATAATGTAGGATGGGCCAGAGTGATGAGTTGAATGCAAGTGGCTATCATAACATCCTCCATTGATCCATAGGAGCTCTGGAGCTCAGATACCCTTTCGGAGTTGCTCTAAGTGGAGGCAAAGGGGCCAGATCTTACACCGACCAGTCATTATGTTGCAGGATTTTTCCTTAGTTCAGCTAAAGATGGGGTTCTTGTCTGCCCCACAGCCACAAAAATTTAAGCTCACAGATGGTTTAAAGGGTGAGTAAAGCAGGGTTTTATTGGGTGAAAAAGGAAATAAAAGGGAAAACAGGGACTCTTGCAAGGCCAGAGTCCCTTTGCTAGAGTGCTTCCTGCCTGCGGCTTGAATCCCAGGTTCCACACAGGAAAAAGAGGGGCCAGGTTCCTCCCTGCTGCAAATGTAGTGAAGTTCCTAAACTTTCACCCTGGTGGGCAGGCTGGTTGGAGCTTCTCCCTCCCATCTGACTGTCTCATTCCTCTCTCTAAAGAAGTACTTCTAACTGCTGTTAGATTAAGGGTAAGCAAGAAGACGGATCTTAAATGTTTCCTGCTGACAGGGGGCGCTGTTTTGGGGAAATGGAAGCTGCTACCGTTCCCTAGCAGCCTAAGAGTACCTGGCAGAAGGGGCCATCTTCAGAGGCTTGGTTGCATGACTGGAGTTTGATGGCCTGAATGCAAGAACAGACAAACTGAGTTATTAAAAGACATGTATTAAAATGAAAGAAAGGGAGGGGTAAGAACAGCTCAAAAATTCCAAGGCTTTTTATCAGTTTTTACAGGGAGAGGGAGGCAAAAAATCTGACTGATTAAAACAACCTTTACCCTTTGGCCAGAATGTTGGGCTTCTGGGTTCCCTTCCCCTGAGCCCAAACCTACGTTGACCAGTTTAAGGTTTGGGAAATTAACTCTTTTTGGTTTGGATGATGCGTTTGAGGGGAGTGTCCTGTAGTAGGGAGACACAATTAGCTATCTGTAAAGAGAGAACTGAGGAGGAGAAAGGAAAAAGAAAGCATTTTTTAAAGGAGTCCCAAGGGTTCAGGATGTATTTGAAGGGCAAACAGACTGAAGATGAATGGCTACCCATCTAGAAAGAGGGGAGCGGTCATCCCTGGTTCCCATCTCTTCCTAACAGGTACCCAGGGTACTTCAAGAAGAGGGGGAAGAGCATCCTCTTTCCCTCTTGTGTTCTTGTATTCCTGAGTTCCGGCAACTTTGGCAGGTGCTGCCATAAGTGGCAAAGAGGCTTGTACCCATGAAAGAGAGAGGGTTTGGAGAATAGGAGTTATCCATTTTCAACTATGTGTCTTTCCCACCTACTATCAGTAGCCTTAGAGTTTCATAAACCTCATTTATGCCATGGATATTAATGTGGCTTTTATCCATGAAACAGGAAGCTTGGGGTTGACTTAATTGGCAGTAAGCAGCCATGCACACCTGTGCTGTGTGTTTTTCATTGTCATTTGCCTCTGGATCCCTTAGATCCAGTTTTCTTTCCTATGGCTTTCACCCAAAGCTTGGAATTGAGTCTGAGACAAAAATGTATCTTGGGGCGGGGGTGGTGGTGGAAGGGTTGCATGGACTCCTTATCATAAACCAAATGCTAAGTGAAGCTGTGGAACTGAGTCCCCCTCCAAGGGAGACAAAAGGATGTCTTATTACACATCAAGATAATTGGTAGCTATAGTTATGCTTGCCAGGATTTGGGTGCCTGATGCTTGGCTTTGGTTAGCTCCCTTGGTCTTACTTTCCTAAAAAGGAAACTTCTGAGGGATAGATATTCTGCTTATTCTTATCACCTGGAAGGATTTGCAGGGTAATTGGTCAGAACTAGAATATTGATCCAGAATTTTGTATTACCCATCCCTTGTGTTCTTTTGGAGTTAAAGCTGGAGATTGCTGGTTGGTTTACAGGAACAAGCAGAGTTAGTCTAAAATGTAGGCAAAAACTTAAAAACAATTAGTGAGTTTAGAATTTAATGACAAATGTATAAGTTTTGAAACATAATTTCTCTTTAGTTCTCATTTTTGTTAAACAAAATTATGATAGGACTGAGTGGTTTGCAAAATAGGTTTTAGTCTTAACTTTGCCTGATTATTTGCATAAGGTACAGTAAAAATAACTATTTCTACATTGGCCTTTTGGATTGGCTTTACTGGAAGTGTGTACTCAAGGAATCACAGGTAAGACCTTTTAAAACCAAGCCTAACCATGGATTTGCATCCTCAAATATCTGTGAGTTGGATGATCCTTTCCTCTTTAGTTCCCAAGATAAACTTGGAGCTCCTGTCCCTGTTAGAAAGTGACATTCTTTACTGACCACAAGTCAGGAACCCTGTACAGGGACTGCATAGACAGAGGTATGAGGCCAGTTTCCCCATGGGGCTTTTATTGGCTTTGCGAGTTGAACTAGAATCCTTAAAGGGAAGCATGTCCTACCAGCCAAAGCCTTGGTAGAATAACCACTTTCTTCAATTGTGTCCTGTTGCAAAAAAGAAAAATGGATTCCTATTGCACAGATGTACATAACTATATTGTCATAAGAATACTCACAGATTGTTTCCAAATTCTGGAGGAACCAGGCAGAGAGAAAGAAATATGCTTCAAATTTTGTTTATAGGAGTATACCTTACTCAAAATTATTAAAGGCCATAAATAGTCCAAAATAAGTTTCCTTGACTCTGAAAAACAAAACATGGATTAGCAATATTCCACGCAAAAGTCAAAAAGTTTGCTTCAGCTTCCTGAGTTCAGTCCATTTAGTTAACTCCTGTTTTGCTTGCTATTCATGTGAACATTTCAGCTCTTCATGAGTCCTGAACATGTTCCTCTATGTTACTGTCACAATAGCTAAAGTTTTCAGAAGCCTGTATTTGAGAGCACCTGTTAAAGTTCTATAGCTCATTATAAACCATCCTGGAAAAGGATTAAAACAAGACAACAATTGTCTGTGAATGATAAAATGTCCAGGGCAGTTACAGTTAGAAACACGCTTGTCAAAGAAGTTTGGTTAACTCCATGGCTTACAATAACTTACCATAATAACCTTAATTGTGATTGGTAGCATGTACTTAGACATTAGAATTTTAGAAATCCCATACAATTTTGTAACATATATTAGCATTTTTCACCAATATATAACCTAAAGAAGATTGAACATCATTTTGGCAATCCTATGTACCTAAACATGTCAAATAATCCTGTTTACCTCTCTTTTCTGATACTTCAGGGGGCCTCTGAGGCACCCAAAAAGCCAATGCCAGGGAAGACAATTTTGAAACAAGTTAGATTTTGGGAAGGCTGTTAAATATTTGAGGTGTAAAACACTTGATATTATAAAATAAAATTCCACATAACTATAAGTTAATACTTTTGCCAAAATAATGACTCAGAAATTTTTTTTCTTTTTTTTTTATTGCATTTTAAGTTTTGGGGTACATGTGAAGAACATGCAAGATTGTTGCATAGGTACACACATGGCAGTGTGATGTGCTGCCTTCCTCCCCATCACCTATATCTGGCATTTCTCCCCATGCTATCTCTTCCCAACTCCCCACCCCCCACTGTCCCTCCCCTATTTCCCCGCAACAGACCCCAGTGTGTGATGCTCCCCTCCCTGTGTCCATGTGTTCTCATTGTTCAACACCCACCTATGAGTGAGAACATGCAGTGTTTGATTTTCTGTTCTTGTGTCAGTTTGCTGAGAATGATGGTTTCCAGATTCATCCATCCCTACGAAGGACACGAACTCGTTTTTGATGGCTGCATAGTATTCCATGGTGTATATGTGCCACATTTTCCCTCTCCAGTCTATCATCGATGGGCATTTGGGTTGGTTCCAGGTCTTTGGTATTGTAAACAGCGCTGCAGTGAGCATTCCTGTGCCTGTGTCCTTACAGCAGAATGATTTATAATCCTTTGGATATATACCCACTAATGGGATTGCTGGGTAAAATGGAATTTCTATTTCTAGGTCCTTGAGGAATTACCACACTGTCTTCCACAATGGTTGAACTAATTTACAATCCCACCAATAGTATAAAAGTGTTCCTGTATGACCATTTTCACAATATTGATTCTTCCTAACCATGAACGTGGAATGTTTCTCCATCTGTTTGTGTCCTCTCTTATTTCTTTGAGCAGTGGTTTGTAGTTCTCCTTGAAGAGATCCTTTACATTCTTTGTTAGTTGTATTCCTAGGTATTTTATTCTCTTTTAGCAATTGTTAATGGCAGTTCATTCTTGATTTGGCTCTCTTTAAGTCTGTTATTGGTGTATAGGAATGCTTGTGATTTTTGCACATTGATTGTGCCCTGAGACTTTGCTAAAGTTGCTTATCAGTTTCAGGAGATTTTGGGCTGAGACGATGGGGTTTTTCCCTTCTAGATATACAATCATGTTTGCAAATAGAGACAATTTGACTTCCTCCTTTCCTATTTGAATACACTTTATTTCTTTTTCTTGCCTGATTGCTCTGGCTAGAACTTCCAATACTATATTGAATAGGAGTGGTTAGAGAAGCCATTCTTGTCTAGTGCCAGATTTCAAGGGAAATGCTTCCAGTTTTTGCACTTTCAGTATGATATTGGCTGTTGGTTTGTCGTAAATCATTTTATTATTTTGAGATACGTTTCGTCAATACCTAGTTTATTGAGGGTTTTTAGCATAAAATGCTGTTGAATTTTGTCAAAGGCCTCTGCATCAGTTGTGAGAATCATGTGGTTTTTGTCTTTGGTTCTGTTTATCTGGTGAATTACGTTTATCGACTTGCATATGTTGAACCAGGCTTGCATCCCCGGGATGAATCCTACTTGATCATTGTGGATAAGCTCTCTGATGTGCTGTTGCAATCGATGTGCCAGTATTTTATTGAAGACTTTTGCATCTATGTTCATCATGGATATTGGCCTGAAGTTTCTTTTCTTCCTGAGTCTCTGCCAGGTTGGGTATCAGGATGATATTGGTCTCATAAAATGATTTGGGAAGGATTCCCTCTTTTTGGATTGTTTGGAATAGTTTCAGAAGGAACGGAACCAGCTCCTCTTTGTATGTCTGGTAGAATTTGGCTGTGAACCCGTCTGGAGCTGGGCTTTTTTTGGGTGGTAGGCTCTTAATTGCTGCCTCAACTTCAGACCTTGTTATTGGTGTATTCAGGGTTTTGACTTCTTCCTGGTTTAGGCTTGGGAGGATGCAAGTGTCCAGGAATGTATCCATTTCTTCCAGGTTTACTAGTTTATGTGCATAGAGTTGTTTGTAATAATCTCTCATGATGATTTGTATTTCTGTGGAATCTGTGGTGGTATCCCCTTTATTGTTTTTTATTGCATCTATTTGATTCTTCTCTCTGTATTTTTTTTTTATTAATCTGACTAGTGGCCTGTCTATTTTGTTGATCTTTTCAAAAAACCAGCCCCTGGGTTTATTGATTTTTTGAAGGGTTTTTTCTGTCTCTATCTCCCTCAGTTCTGCTCTGATCTTAGTTATTTCTTGTCTTCTGGTAGGTTTTAAGTTTTTTTGGTCTTTCTCCTCTAGTTCTTTCAGTTTTGACAGTATGGTGTCAATTTTAGATCTCTCCTTGTTTCTCATATGGGCATTTATTGCTATGTATTTTCCTCTAGACACTGCTTTAAATGTGTCCCACAGATTCTGGTATGTTGTGTCTTTGTTCTCAATGGTTTCAAAGAACATCTTTATTTCTTTCTTCATTTCATTGTTTATCCAGTCAATATTCAAGAGCCAGTTGTTCAGTTTCCATGAAGCTGTGCAGTTCTGAGTTAGTTTCTGCATTCTGAGTTCTAATTTGATTGCACTGTGGTCTGAGAGACTGTTTGTAAAGACTTCCATTCTTTTGCCTTTGCTGAGGAGTGATTTACTTCCAAGTATGTGGTCAATTTTAGAGTAGGTGTGATGTGGTGCTGAGAAGAATGTATATTCTGTGGATTTGGGGTGAAGAGTTCTGTAAATGTCTGTTAGGTTTGCTTGGTCCAGGTCTGAGTTCAAGTCCTGGATATCCTTGTTAATTTTCTTTCCTGTTGGTTTGTCTAATATTGACAATGGGTTGTTAAAGTCTCCCACTATTATTGTGTTGGAGTCTAAGTCTCTTTGTAAGTCATTAAGAACTTGCCTTATGTATCTGGGTGCTCCTGTATTGGGTGCATTTATATTTAGTATCATTAGCTTTTCTTGTTGCATTGATCCTTTTACCATTATGTAATGTCCTTCTTTGTCTCTTTTGATCTTTTTTGATTTAAAGTCTATTTTATCTGAGATGAGAATTGCAACCCTGCTTTTTTTTATTTATATTTATTTTTATTTTTATTTTGTTCTCTATTTGCTTGGTAAATCTTCCTCCATCCCTTTATTTTGAGCCTTTGTGTCTCCTTACATGTGTGATGGGTTTCCTGGATACAGCACACTGATGGCTTTTGGCTTTTTATCCAATTTGCCAGTCTGTGCCTTTCGATTGGGGCATCTATCCCATTTACATTTAGGGTTAATATTGTCATGTGTGAATTTGATCCTGCCATTTTGATGCTAGCTGGCTGTTTTGCCCATCAGTTGATGCAGTTTCTTCATTGTGTAGATGCTCTTTAACATTTGGTATGTTTTTGGAGTGGTTGGTATTGGTTGTTCCTTTCTATGTTTAGTGCTTATTTCAGGAGCTCTTGTAAAGCAGGCCCGGTGGTGATGAAATCTCTGAGTACTTGCTTGTTTGCAAAGGCTTTTATTTTTCCTTCACATATGAAGCTTAGTTTGGCTGGATGTGAAATTCTGGGTTGAAGGTTCTTTTCTTTAAGGATGTTGAATATTGGTTCCGGCTCTCTCCTGGCTTGTAGGGTTTCTGCTGAGACATCTGCTATGAGTCTGATGGGCTTCCCTTTGTCGGTAACCCGATCTTTCTCTCTGGCTGCCCTTAGCATTTTTTTCTTCATTTCAACCCTGGTGAATCAGACGATTATGTGCCTTGGGGTTGCTCTTCTTGAGGAATATCTTTGTGGTGTTCTCTGTATTTCCTGGACTTGAATATTAGCCTGCCTTGGTAGGTTGGGGAAGTTTTCCTGGGTAGTATCCTGAAGAGTATTTTCCAGCTTGGATTCATTCTCTCTGTAACATTCAGGTACACCTATGAAATGTAGATTAGGTCTTTTCACATAGTTCCATATTTCTTGGAGACTTTGTTCATTCCTTTTTACCCTTTTTTCTCTAATCTTGCCTTCTCATTTTATTTCATTGAGTTGATCTTCGACCTCTGATATCCTTTCTTCTGCTTGGTCAGTTCAGCTTTTGATACTTGTGTATGCTTCGCAAAGTTCTCGTGTTCTGTTTTTCAGATGCATCAATTTGCTTATATTCCTCTCTAAGTTGTTTATTCTCATTAGCATTTCATCAAATCTTTTTCAAGGTTCTTAGTTTCTTTGCATTGGGTTAGAACATGTTCTTTTATCTCAGAGAAGTTTCTTATTGCCCACCTTTTGAAGCCTGATTCTGTTAATTCATCACACTCATTCTCCATCCAACCTTGTTCCCTCGATGGTGAGGAGTTGTGATTCCTTGTAGGAGGAGAGGCATTCTGGTTTCAGGTGTTTTCATCCTTTTTGCACTGGTTTCTTCCCATTTTTGTGGATTTATCTGCCTGTCATCTTTGTAGTTGTTGACTTTCAGATTGGATCTCTGAGTGGACGTCCAGTTTGTTGATGATGAAATTATTTCTTTCTGTTTCTTTGTTTTCCTTCTAACAGTCAGGCCCCTCTGCTGTAGGACTGCTGAGGTCCACTCCAGGCCCTGCTTGCCTGGGGATCACCTGCAGTGGCTGCAGAACAGTAAGGGTTGCTGCCAGTTTCTTCTTCTGCTATCTTTGTTCCAGAAGGATACCTGCCAGATGTCAGTCTGAGCTCTCCTTTATAAGATGACTCTTTGGATATATGGGGGTCAGGGAGGTACTTGAGGAGACTGTCTGTCCTTAATTGGAGCTCAAGTGCTGAGCTGTGAACTCCATTGTTCATTCAGAGCTGCTGGGCAGGTACATTTAAATCTGCTGCAGCAGAACTCATAACCCCCTTTTTTTCCCAGGTGCTCTGTCCCAGGGAGTTAGGGCTTTATTTATGAGTTTATGTTGTGCTGCTGCCTTTTTTCAGGGCTGGCCTGCCCAGCGAAGAGGCAGCCTAGTCACTGTCTGCCTGCAGACGCTTTGCTGAGCTGCTGTGGGCTCCGCCCAGCTGCCATGTGAACTTCCCTGCAGTCCTGTTTATATGGGTATAGTTAGAACTGCCTCGGCAATGGTCGCCCACCTCAATAATGGTGGACTCTCTCTGTAATGGCGGGCTGCCTCAGCAAAGGTGGGCTGCCTCAGCAATGGCAAACTACCTCTGTAGTTGTGGACTGCCTCGGTAATGACAGGTTCCCCCCCCCCCCCACAGAGCTTGACTGTCCTGGGTTCAGCTGTGCTTGCTGTGAAACTCTCAATCCAGAGCATTTCTGATTGCTGTTTTTTTTCATGGTGGTGGGACCAGATGAGCCTGATCACCTGGCTCCCTGCCTCAGAGCCCTTGTTTTTTTTTTTTTTTTTTTTTTAGTTGAACAGTCAACTCTGTCTCCCAGGTGTTCCAGTCTCCTGTTGAAAAGGCGCCAGGATCCATGTGATTTCCCATTTGGCAACCCAATGCCAGCTGAAATAGCATCACTGAGATTCATGGTGCTTTTTTGCCCAGGAATCTGCTGGCCTGGCTCCCTGTTTCAGTCCCCTTTTTAATCAGTTGAATGGGCGACTCTGTCTCCCAGGAGCTCCAATTGCCAGCTAAAAGAGCCCCAAGACCCCTGTATTTTGTACGGAGAACTGCTGTGCCGGGGTGCTGGCAAAACACCCACTCCGGGGAAAGCAGCTGAGCCAGCCAAACAGCTGCACCAGCCAAAACAGCTGTGCAGGCGACCTGTGGGGCTCCTCCACCTGGGAATCTCCTGGTCTGTGGGCAATAAAAATCCATCTGGAAATGCGGTGTCCACTCACCCTCCGTGCTTTTGCTGGGAGTTGCAATCCTTAGCTGCTCCTAATCGGCCATCTTGGATCCCTCCATGACTCTGAAATTTTAAAGAAGCTAAAACCTTTTATAACCCTTTACAAATGTTGCCAAAGAGCAGATTTGTGCCTTAGGAAAATCTTGTAATGTTTTTATTTGAATGTTTAATTTACAGAAAAAGCATATAATACCCTCTTATGAATTTAGTCAGTATGTTCACATGAAGAACCTCTTCTGCAAGATTGATTTCGACAAGTGTTCCACTACTTGTTTGAACCTTCAGCTTTTTCCTAACTGAACTCAGAACAATCCTTTAACCATAGGCAAAAATTTACATTTCCATGTCTTCTTATAACCTTTTACTCAAAAACACCTTTTACTGTTCTTACACACGTTTCAAGTAAATCTGTTTCAGTAGTTTCAATTAACTCCTAGCAATATTTAACTTTAAGGTAAAACTTGCTAAGTTGCTTTAATTGTGTGCTAACTGCAGCCAAGTTTTGCCTTTTTAATTAAGGGCATGGTTAGTTCTATGTGTTGCCAGGCCTTACTGGTTGTGAAGCTAGCAAGTCAAATACTTTTCAAAATCCCAAAGCCAGTTTGTAACCTCAAAACTCTTAGCAAACTTTGCATCTGATCTGCATAGTTCAGTTCACCTATTTACATTTTAATGACACTTGCATTTTACCAATAACTTTTTAATGACACTTGCATTTTACCAATAACTTTTAAGACTGCTTTTATTTCTCAAAGATTAAAGTCATGTGACCTGAAAGATACCACTGCTTTTATCTTCCCTTTAAAAAAATAGTTGATCCAAGCATCTTTCTTTAGGCCAAATTAATCACAGATCTTTTTACAGACATCACGTAGAGTACATACACAGGTGAAATAAAACCCAGTGGCTGTGGTACAGGGCTAGGAAAACATGCAGACATTGAAGTAGAGAGGGCTCATCCCCTAAGGCAGGGTTACTAATCAAAACCTTGCCAAGCAGTTACCAGCCATGCCCCCAGAATGTAAAGCAACATAGAGGCTTGTGGCACAAATTATACAAACATGAAAAGCACACCAGTTTGGCCATAGCCAAAGACTGGCCCCACAAAACCTTTTTCACAACAAAAACTTTACAGAGAGTATAAACAGTGATAGTTGGGGGGCCTGGCCTAGTGGAAACATCTTCTAAAAGGAGAAAAGTTAAAGGTTAACTGCTGATGGATAGAGAAGGGGAAGAAAAGCAGTTTAAAAATACCTGGGGAAGAACCTCTTATTCTTATGAAAGAGGTTCCTCCACCAGGAGAAAAGCTTAATTACTGTCCAGAAAAGCTGAACCTCTTGGCTGGGGAGGGGGACGGCTGCTGTGGTTTGTGTCTGGGAGCAAACCAGCCAGCTGTGTGGGACCCTTGGGCCATGCACACAGCTCCCACACAGAGGGGATGAGGAGCGAGGAGACCTCACTCATCTGTCCATCCTGAAAAAGGAAGAAAAGGGCCTTTCCTCTGACCCCCAAGAGTGACGGGGTTTGGTGGCATGTTTTCCCCACCCTCAGAAGTCCAAGGATGAAAATGCTTAGGAGTAACAGTGAGAGATTTTGAGTACCCATTTAATTCACTGATTTTTTGAGCCCCATGTTGGACGCCAGAAATGTTGCAGGACTTTTCCTTAGTTGAGCTAAAGATCGGGTTTCTGTTCATCCCATAGCCATGAAAATTTAGGCTTACAGATGGTTTAAAGGATGCGTAAAGCAGGGTTTTATTGGGTGAAAAGGTAAAAAAGGGGAAACGGGGACTCTTGCAAGTCCGGAATCCCTCTACTAGAGTGCTTCCTGCTCACCACTTGAATCCCAGGCTCCATACAGGAAGAAGAGGGGCCAGTCTCCTCCCTGCTGCAAATGTCGTGAATTTGCTGAGGTTCCACCCCAGTGGACAGGCTGGTTGGGGTTTCTCCAGGGCCCCTCTCATCTGGCTGTCTCAATTAGAAGCTGTCTGCTTTTGGGAAACAGGTGTAACTGTTGATGAAGGAAATCCCTTTGAGCTGAGAGCAATTTCTTGAGAGAGACTCAAATATGCACTGTCAGCAGCCAACAATCCTGGCAGCTGGGGAATTGAAAGCTTTGGTTCTGACTGGAAGGTCTAGGTAGTGCACCCCAGTCAATACTACAAGATTCAAAAGAAAAAAGTAGGAAGATCCATCAGAAGATTAATGAAATACTCAAGGTGAGAGATAACGATAGGTTGGAATTTAGGGGAAGAGTGGAGGTGGTGAGGCAATTGAATTTCAGATATGTGTCAGATGATTTGCTGATGGATTAGATATCACAAGAGAGAAGAATCTAGAATATCTTCAAAGATCTTGCCCTGGACAACTGGAAGAATAAAGTTGCCTCATCAATTTAATGAGAAGTGATGGCTAGCACAGGGCTTTGTTTTCTTAGAACAGCTGTATTAACAGAAGAATGTAACCTCATATTTGCAATTTCTAGCTGAATTAAAGAATATAGGGTTGTAATTTTCTCTTTCTGCCACATAAAAATTACCTAAATTGATCTAATTAGAAATTGAAAACATGAATAGACTCATACCTTGGAATAAACTAAAATGTTGTCAAAGAATTAACTTTAATAATACAAACTCAGGTGGGGTTAAAATCAAATACATTTAAACATTCAAAGGTAGGTAATTTTCATGATTGGTTCTCATTTCCAAAGTAGTTAAATAGCAAAGAAGCTTTCTAACTACTTTTAGAAAAATAGCATATATAAAAACCGAGCACAAAAACAAAATACAGATTAATTTCATTTATGAATATAGATTAAAAATGCTAATAAAATAACTAATAAATGTAATTTAAGAGTACATTAAAAAGTTCCAAGAAAGATTTACTCTATAAATGCAATGGGAATTACTATGAGAAAATCTATTAATATAGCATATCACTAATAAATACAAGATACAATCAAAATAGGTAATAATGGCTCACATTTGTTGAATGCCATAATTAGGTATGTTCTAGGCATTATTCTAAGTACTTTAGGTATAGATATGTTCAATTAATTTCTACAAAAACCACATGAAATATTTTATCTTCATATTTTAAATGAGAAAAACTGACACACACAATGTTTAGTAACTTGCTCAAATGCATGCAATTAGTATATAAGAAAGCTAATGTATGAAAACAAGAACATGTAATATTAAGCCCCTTTGTTAGCATGCCTCCCAATATACAACGATAGTAATAATGCTATAATATATATAATTGGATAACATTTTCAAGTGCTTACTGTATGGTAGATACTACTTTAAACACTTTAAATGAATTAATTCATCCTCACTAAAACCATATGATGCAGACATTAATATCATTATTCCCATTTTACAGATAGGAAAAGTGAGGTAGAGGAAGTTTAATTAAACTCCTCAGGATCATTCAGCTACTAAGCAGTGAGTTAGGATTTGGATCCAGGCAATCTGCTTTCAGAGCAGTTTCTATGCTGCCTCTACAACATTTGAACAACCATTTCTCATAATAAATGAAGTAAAACAATGTGAAACACACAAACAAAAAACTATGTTATTAAACTAAATGGATGATTCCTTGAAATTATTTTTTAAAACATTGATCTAAAATTGCATTCTATATTCTATATTTTACTTCATGGAATTTGTTAACAGTAAATATATTACCATTAAATTCAGTAACAAGGTATGGATTCATTCAGTCAGCACTATCTTTAACTTTTCTGAAAGTATACTATAAAAAGTGTGAAAATTATTCAATAAGAAAAACAAAATCGCAGTGATGCATAATTTAAGTGACATCATGATCAAGGAATTCACAAAAATATAGTTACTAATGGATGATTAAAAAAGTGAAAAGTTCAAGAAAGTTTATAAAATTTATAAAATTAATAATACTCAAGATTGATGGGAATATGTTAACATGGGAATGTTTATTCCCTGTTGGTGGGAAGAAAATAAACCAACCATTATGACTGTATATACATCAAAAACTTCTACTTTAACTCTCTTATTCAGAAAATTCCTCAGGAACTTTCTTTCACCCCCCAAAAAAACCGTGAGACATGGCTAAAAATTTCTTTATAAGAATGTTAATTTTAGTATTATTTATTATAGCCAAATAGTAAATATAACCTGACAACAAAATATTGGTTTTTAAATTAGGCAATGTCCATTTAATAGGATATATCCATTTGTTAGAAAACCATGGAGGAATTAGTTAACCAAAACTGGACTTCTAAGTTTCTCCTGCCTCTAATGATCCATACAAATTAATGACTTCTTATTTTTGAGTCTGGCTTGATTATGCTCAAGAGTAATAATTTTATTTTTAGATATTTATTTATATATATTTGCAAAGAAGAAACAAAGTCTATATTCTATGTAGTCATGGGAAGAGGAGTGGGATGAAATAAAAGTTAGACAGTGATGAAACTGGTGTTTGTAAAGGTAAGGTGAAAACATGTTATTTCACATGAAGACATATGAATCAACAGGTTCCTCATATTTGCCACACCTCCAAGTGTGTCTTTCTTAGAATTATAGCAATCTGGAGCTAGTGGTTACATTTTGATAATGTTTAGGACTGCCCCCATCCTCAACTTCACCATCCTTATTTTATTTTACTTATTTACTTTTATTATACTTTAAGTTCTGGGATATATGTGCAGAACGTGCAGGGTTGTTACATAGGTATACATGTGCCGTGGTGGTTTGCTGCACCTATCAACCTGTAATCTACATTAGGTATTTCTCCTAATGCTGGCCCTCCCTTAGTTACCCAACCCCTGACAGGCCCCAATGTGTGATGTTCCCCTCTCTGTGTCCATGTGTTCTCATTGTTCAACTTCCACTTATGAGTGAGAACATGCGGTGTTTGGTTTTCTGTTCCTGTGTTAGTTTGATGAGAATGATGGTTTACAGCTTCCTCCATGTCCCTGCAAAGGACATGAACTCATTGTTTGTTATGGCTGAATAGTTTTCCATGGTGTATGTGTGCCAATTTTTAAAAAATCCAGCCTATTATTGACGGACATTTGGGTTCATTCCAAGTCTTTGCTATTGTGAACAGTGCTATAATAAACATACATGTGCATGTGTCTTTATAGTGGAATGATTTATAATCCTCTGTGTATATACCCAGAGGGTAATGGGATGGCTGGGTCAAATGGTATTTCAGGTTCTAGATCCTTGAGGAATCATCACACTGTCTTCCACAATGTGTGAAATAAGTCTACTGGTCCAATTGAAGATACAGAAGTTCAATTTTAAATGTTAACACAGATTGCAGATAGCTGTTCCTCTTGTCATTCAATTGTGCAGATCTCAGCCCCTTCCTACCAGACTTATGTGTGCAAGTTAACAAATCATAGCATAGAGAATTTGACCTATTTAAACATCAGACTCATAAATTATATATAGGCATATTATCTGCTCACTCTCTCCCACTCTCTATTGCTTTGTGGGATACCCTCTGCCGTTCATTAATCTTACCTGCACAAACAAGAACGCCATTCAGGACAGTATCACAAAAAGAGCCACTCTTAAGAGTTAGCAAAGTGGGATGCTATCCTAGGTCTAATATTGATTTTTTTAAATGTTAGATTTTCATAAACAATTCTTGTAACTAAATAATTGACTAAATAATTGACTAGCTGTATGATATTAGGAAACAGATTTCATCATTTTTTGGTTTTACTTTTTTGTCTATAAAGTGATGTTTCCAGATTAAATTCTGACTGGCATTCTTTCTTGCCCGCATCTCTAATTCCAATCCTCTATAGGAGATGGAAGCACCTTTACATATATATATATATATATATATATATATATATATTTGGTACATGGTGGTACATGGTGGTTAAACAAGGTACCAAACTTGAAGTTAAAAAAAAAAAAAGTTCAGAGGGATGGGGGAAAAAACAACTATGTTATTAAACTAAATTAAAATAATGTTTCCATAAAGCTATTTTTAAAATCTATCTGAAATTACATTCTATATCATGCTTCATGGAGTTCTTAACGCTAAAAGTATTACTATTAAAGTAAATAACAATGAATATTATAACAGCTTAACAATTCTGTCTAGTTTATGTTCGCCTGGAATAGGCCCCCAAACATGAATTCACATTTAGGTTTAAGTGGTTTATTTCAGAGATGATCCCAGAAAGCATCAGAAGGGCAGTAAGGAAAAAAGGCAATGAAGGTAAGGTAGCTAATAAAGAATGCATTAACAAGCTAGTACCTTAATCTCACTGGCAACGCCATGTGTCAGTGTAGAATCAGTCAGCATCAATTAATCTCTGTCACCCCCAGTGACAAAGCAGCTAGGGTATCTATTATATACAAATCCCTGTCAGATATTAGTTAAGGGCTCTTCCTTAGTGTGAGGGATTATCTGTTGATTTCCTCGTACTCCAGTCTGCTGTATGTACTGGCAGAGTGGGCTTTAGCTCCAGAAAAAGCCCTAAGGCAGTTTGGAAGTCTGGCTTGCACAATAATGGTAAGGCCTCTGGGGAATGTGGTTGGGGTACAGACAGTGTCTGCTATGCCATCTTAGCAAGATCATTCTGGATACAGATATTAATGTCTATATTTTTAGGCATTTGTAGGTTTTTTTATACATAGAAACTTAGCTGGACCACAACCAAGGTGCTTATTTACTACGGAAATTAAAGAAACTTTTTATACCTCATTTCATCTATAAAACACTGGTCTTCAGCACCAAGTATTAATACAATTATATATACTTTCTGCAAATCTTTAATAATAGGGAACATGACTTTTGTTTTAAGACTGGAAAATACTAGACTCATTTTAATCCTATGAACCGATCATCCTTCAAACTGTATGAGAAATGATGCTGTCAACTTGTAACATACAAAGTATAATTTCCCTGCATTGCATGGGAAGAGGGACTCTGAATTTATCTTCAGTTACCATTGTTACACTTTGACAACTATATGAAAAGATGAATCAACATTTCCATGGCTTATGAACATTAAAATGCCAAAGCACTTAAAATTTGTTCCAAATGTCTAGATTATACCATGAAGTCTATTACATAGTAGGTACTTAAAATTGAAACGTACTTACCATTCACAGTGAACTTTCAGGATTAAATTGACCCTTCTTCTTATTTATTTTCAAAGATTGAGCTCCTACATGTTAGGCACTGCTGATTTAGAAGCTTAGCTAGATGAATGTCTGTGTATTACCTGGCAGACATAAACAACTTAAGTTTCTTACTAATATTAGACAATGTAGTTAACCATAGAAGTGTTCCTACAATTAGAGGAAATCTCTACCCTTAATGTAATTCTTAGAGATTTTTTTGTCTTTCTAAAAATCTTATATCTGTTCAAGCCTTCTTTCCTTTCCATTCCTCTTCATTATTCTAGCAGTTTGACAGCTTCCTTAATAGGAGAACAGCTCACTAAAAACTCCAGGGAAAATTATAGAAGATTACACACAGAGGCAGATTACACACACTGCATTTCCTGTTAGTAGAACATTGCATTTAATTGCTAATGTTAGTTTCTGCCTAGTAAATACCACCATGGTTTCACTTACTTTTCAGATGTTCTAAAATGTGTAAATGGTGTGAATAATTTTGTATTTGCCAAGGACTCCTAATCCTACGGCTCAAGAAATCACAACATTCTTTTGTTCATTAATTGTTTTAGGGTTCAACCCTAGTTAGTTAACTGAAATTTTACATCTTCTGTGACAGTGTGCGTAAGCTTTGTGACTATGCCTGACATTAAACCAGCTCTACCTATAGTCCCTCCAAATTAGTGATGCCTTTTCAGTTAGCTCAGTAATTTTTAGAAAGAAAATTTTGCTTTAAAGAA
Source organism: Sapajus apella (assembly GCF_009761245.1). Classification (NCBI taxonomy): domain Eukaryota; kingdom Metazoa; phylum Chordata; class Mammalia; order Primates; family Cebidae; genus Sapajus; species Sapajus apella. The sequence goes on from NW_022436974.1 coordinate 15,976,867, forward strand.
AGGCTGCCCCTTAACTTTATTCTTGTGTCCTTGACATGCTCTAAGTTTTAGAATGAGATACTCAGTATCAACAAAATAAATTGAGTCATTTTTGTTTTTTCATTTATTCAATAATTTCAAAAAAAAAAAAAAAGAGAAAAACTATCCCTGAGAGGTCAAAGATAAAAAAGGAATAATTTCATTTATTTACTAATAGGAATAATTTCACCGATTTACTAAATGGAATGTTTTGTAAAGAAAATTCCATGGAAGCCCTTGCCAGAGCAATCAGGCATGCAAAAAAATAAAAGGCATCTAAATAGGAAAAGAGCAAATTAAATTATTTCTGCTCACTTATGATAAGATATTATGTCTGGAAAACCCTAAAGTGTTCACCAAAAACTCTAAGATTTGATAAATAAATATAGTAAAGCTGCAGGCTACAAAATCAACATACAAAAATCAGTAGCATTCTGTATACCGGTAATAATCTAGATTAGGACCAAATCAAGAAGGTAATCTCATTAACAGTAGCTACCCCCAAAATTAACAAAAAACAAATAAACAAACAAACAATCAGAAACACCTAGTGATATATTAAACCAGAGAAGAGAAAGATCTCTATAAGTAGGACTACAAAACACTAATAAAGAAATCACAGAAGGCTGGGCATGGTGGCTTATGCCTGTAATTCCAGCAGTTGGGGTGGCCGAGGTGGGACACGGCTTGAGCCCAGGAGTTCAAGACCAGCCTGGGCAACATAGTGAGACTCCCTCTCTATAAAAATTAGCCAGGTGTGGTGGTCCATGCCTGTAGTCCCAGCTACTTGTGAGGCTGAAGCAGAAGGATCACTTGAGCCTGGGAGGTTGAGGCTATAGTGAGCCATGATTGTACCACTGCACTCTAGCCTCAGTGACAGAGCAAGACCCTGTCTCAAAAAAAAAAAAAAAAAAAAAGAGAACTAAATCATAGATGATGTGAACAAATGGAAACAAAATCCCATACTCATGGATTGGAAGAATCAATATCTTAAAATGACCACAGTGTCCAAAGTAATTACAGATTCAACACAATCTCTATCAAATTACCAATGTCATTTTTCACAGAATTAGAAAAAACAATCCCCAAATTCAAAAGGCGAGCAAAAAAAAAAAAAAAAAAAAAAAAAAAAAAGCAGGGGTGGCAATCCTAGTCTCTGATAAAATGAACTTTAAACCAACAAAAATCAAAAGAGACAAAGAAGGGCATTACATAATGGAAAAAGGGTCAATAAAACAAGAAGAGCTAACTCTTCTAAATATATATACACCCAATACAGGAGTACCCAGATACATAAAGCAAGTTCTTAACAACGTACAAAGAGACTTAGACTCCCGTACAATAATAGTGGGAGACTTTTAACACTCCATTGTCAATATTAGACAAATAAATGAGACAGAAAATCAACAAGGAAAAGCAGGACTTTAACACAGAACTGGACCAAGTGAATTTAACAGACATTTACAGAACTCTCAACCTCAAATCCACAGAATATACATTATTCTCAGCACCACATTGCACTTACTCTAAAATCGACCACATAATTGGAAGTAAATCACTCCTCAGCAAATGCACAAGAATGGAAATCATAACAGTCTCTGAGACCACAGTGCAATCAAATTAGAACTCAGCATTAAGAAACTAACTCAAAACCACACAACTTCATGGAAAATTAACATCTGGCTCCTAAATGTAGACTGGATAAACAATGAAATGAAGGCAGAAATAAAGATGTTCTTCAAAAGCAATGAGAACAAAGACACAACATACCAGAATCTCTGGAACACATTTAAAGCAATGTGTTTTAAACACATTAAAGCAATTTTCTAAAGGGAAATTCATAGCAATAAATGCCCACATGAGGAGTAAGGAAAGGTCTAAAATTGACACCCTGTCATGAAAATTGAAAGAGTTAGAGGAGCAAGGTCAAAAACACTCGAAAGCTAGTAGAACAAGAAATATCTAAGATCAGAGCAGAACTGAAGGAGATAGAGAAACAAAAAAACCCTTCAAAAAACCAACAAATCCAAGAGCTGGTTTTTGGAAAAGATCTACCAAATAGGTAGACCACTAGCCAGACTAATATAAAAGAAAAGAGAGAAGAATCAAATAGATGTAATAAAAAACCATAAAGGGGACATCACCACTGATTCCACAGAAATACAAACTACCATCAGAGATTCTACAAACAACTCTATGCGTGCAAACAAGTAAATCTGGAAGAAATAGATAAATCCCTAGACACTTGCACTCTCCCAAGACTAGACCAGGAAGAAGGTGAAACCCTGAATAGACCGATAACAAGGGCTGAACTTGAGGCAGCAATTAATAGCCTACCAACTAAAACAAGCCCAGGTCCAGATGGGTTTACAGCCGAATTCTAGCAGACATACAAAGAGGAGCTGGTTCCATTCCTTCTGAAACTATTCCAAACAATCCCAAAAGAAGGAATACTTCCCAAATCATTTTATGAGACCAACATCATCCTAATACTAAAACCAGGCAGAACTCAAGTAAAAAAAAAAAAAAAAAACTTCAGGCCAATGTCCATGATGAACATTGATACAAAAATCTTCAGTAAAATACTGACAAACAGCAAATCAAAAAGCTTATTCATCATAATCAAGTAGGCTTCATCCCAGGGATACAAGGCTGGTTCAACATACACAAGTCTATAAATGTAATCCATCACATAAACAGAAACAAAGCCAAAAACAACATGATTATTTCAATAGATGCCAAGAAGGCCTTCGACAAAATTCAACAGCCCTTTATGCTAAAACCCCTTAATAAACTAGGTATTGATGGAATGTATCACAAAATAATAAAAGCTATTTATGACAAACCTACAGCCATATCATACTGAATGGGCAAAAACTGGAAGGATTCCCTTTGAAATCTGGCACAAGACAAAGATGCCCTCTATCACCACTTCTATTTAATATAGTATTGGAAGTTCTAGCCAGAGCAATTAGGCAAGAAAAAGAAATAAAGTGTATTCAGTTAGGAAAAGAGGAAGCCAAAATGTCTCCTATTTGCAGATGACATGATTGTTATATTTAGAAGACCCCATCATCTCAGCCCAAAATCTCCTGAAACTGTTAAGCAACTTCAGCAAAGTCTCAGGATACAAAATCAATGTGTAGACATCACAAGTTTTCCTATACACCAATAACAGACTAACAGAGAGCCAAATCAAGAACAAGCTGCCATTCACAATTGCTACAAAGAGAACAAAATACCTAGGAATACAACTAACAAAGGATGTAAAGGACTTCTTCAAGGAAAACTATAAACCATTGCTCAAGAAAATAAGAGAGGACACAAACAGATGGAAAAACATTCCATGCTCATGGCTGGGAAGAGTCAATATTGTGAAAATGGCCATACTGCCCAAAGTAATTTATAGATTCAATGCTATCCCCATCAAGCTACCAATGACCTTCTTCACAGAACTGGAAAAAACCATCTTAAACTTCATATGGAACCAAAAGAGAGTGTGCATAGCCAAACAATCCTAAGCAAAAAGAACAAAGATGGAGGCATCATGCTGCCTGACTTCAAACTATACTACAAGGCCACAGTAATCAAAACAGCATGGTACTGGTACCAAAACGGAGACATAGACCACTAGAACAGAACAAAGGCATCAGAAGCAACACCAGACATCTACAATCATCTGACCTTTGACAAACCTGAGAAAAACAAGTAATGGGGAAACGATTCTCTGTTTAATAAATGGTGCTGGGAAAACTGGCTAGCCATGTGCAGAAAGCAGAAACTGGACCCCTTCCTGAAACCTTACACTAAAATTAACTCCAGATGGATTAAAGATCTAAACATAAGACATAACACCATAAAAATCCTAGAAGAAAACCTAGGCAATACCATTCAGGACATAGGCATAGGCAAGGACTTCATGACTAAAACACCAAAAGCAATGGCCACAAAAGCCAAAATAGACAAATGGGATCTAGTTAAACTCCAGAGCTTATGTACAGCAAAGGAAATAATCATTGGAGTGAACCAGCAACCAACAGAATTGGAAAAAATTTTTGTGATCTACCCATCTGACAAAGGGCTAATATCCAGAATCTACAAAGAACTAAAACACATTTACAAGAAAAAAATCAAGCAAACCCATTCAAAAGTGGGCAAAGGATATGAACAGGCACTTTACAAAAGAAGACATTTGTGAGGTCAACAAACATGACAAAATCCTCATCCTCACTTGTCGTTAGTGAAATGCAAATCAAAAGCACATTGAGATACCATCTCACACCATTTAGAATGGTGATCATTAAAATGTCAGGAGACAACAGATGCTGGGGAGGATGTGGAGAAATAGGAACACTTTTACACTGTTGGTGGGAGTGTAAATTAGTTCAACCATTGTGGAAGACAGTGTAGTGATTCCTCAAGGACCTAGAAATAGAAATTCCATTTGACCCAGCAATCCCATTACTGGGTATATATTCAAAGGATTATAAATCGTTCTACTATAAGGACACATGCACATGAATGTTCATTGCAGCACTGTTTACAATAGCAAAGACTTGGAACCAACCCAAATGCCCATCGATGATAGACTGGACAGAGAAAATATGGCACATATACACCATGGAATACTACACAGCCATAAAAAATGATGAGTTCATGTCCTTCATAGCGACATGGATGAATCTGAAAATATCATTCTCAGCAAACTGACACATGAACAGAAAATCAAACACCAAACGTTCTCACTCATAGGTGTGTGTTGAACAATGAGAACATATAGACAAAGGGAGGGGAGCTTCACACACTGGGGTCAGTTGTAGGGGACTAGGGGAGAGACAGCAGGGGGTGGGTAGGGTGGGGAGGGATAATGTGGGGAGAAATACCAGATATAGGTGATGGGGGGATGAAGGCTGCAAACCACATTGCCATGTATATACCCATGCATCAATCCTGCATGATCTGCACGTGTACCCCAGAACCTAAAGTACAAAAAAAGACAAAGGAAGAAAGTTATATTTTTTCATAATGCTATAAAAATACAAAGAAATACTATAGGAAAGAGCTTTATATACAATAAGACTCTCTATACATGTAAGGTATTTTTGCTATTAGTACTATTATTACCACTATAGTCATTTATAAGTTGGTAACTTTGGCTAAGTTAACTTTTCTGAGCTTTCATTTTCTCACTTTTATGAAGATTTCCTGTGTGTTCAATTCTGTGTTGACATCAGGAGGGATTTTGTTGAGGAGGGCATCCTAGAAGAGAATTTTGAGTCGCTCTTAGGTTGGGAGAAGGGGAAGACACTTCCAGTAACATTGGCAGTGTGAACAAAGTGTGAAGCAGCCTACTAATTAAGAACTGCAACCAATTTGGAAGGAGCTTCCTGTGTGATGGGATGAAAGTCAAAGATAAGGTTCCACTGAGAAGATCATATCAAACTAATCAGTTAGGATTGCATTCATCAGTGGAGTGGTGGACCTGTCTGATTCTAAGCAAAAATAAGACTTATAGCTATGAGAAGGAAGGACTGAGTTGTGGGAGTATAGTAGTGAAGGTAAGACCCAGCTAATAATAAAACTTACCATGTACTAACTGCTTACAGGACATTGTGTTAGGCTTCTTATATGTCTTGCATCATTTAATCCTAAGAATAACTGTGTGACTTAGGTCCTAATATTATTCTCATCTTACAGGTGAGGAAACAGAAGCATGGAAGGCTAAGCCACACTCAAGGTTACACACCTAGTAATTGGCAGAATGGAAGCCTATCAGACATTACAACCTACACTCTCAATTGTTACAGTGGATTGCATACTTTTATTTTAAAACCCTTGTTTTCTAAACTGAGTAGAAACCGCTGAACAGTGTGTTAACAATCATATCACATGATTTTTGAGTTGTAGAGGAATTTTCTTTCTAACTGAATCCTTTGCACAGCACAGGAATCATCAGTATAATGTCCTGTGGGTAATCTTTTGCTCCGCTTCAGCACACACTCCGAGTATACAGAGCTGAGTATAGAGAGAATGTGAGCTGAGTATAGAGAGAATGGGTCTCTCTGATAATTTTCCTCATGCTGAGCTGAAGTATCTGTCCTGCTGTAACCTCCATCCTCTGGGGAACGCTTGGTTGTATAAACCATTTTTTTGTCACAAAATAGCTCTTTAGACATGATCATGTCTCATCACCCAAGTCTTCTTTTCTTTTGTGTGTGATGGGGAGAACCTCTTCCTTTTTTGTGCTGTAATCTATTCTACTTCTCTGTAGTACTCTTTCCCCACCCTGCTTTAAAAGTCATTAGAGTTTCTTATTGTTCTGTTCATGTTGTTGTGCACTCCCCTATGATGTTTGCTCTGCCATATCATGTTTCTTATTATTAAAGAGCATTGCCTGAACTGTCAGCTCTCTAATTATAGCACAGCATAATTGCAACCATGTTAAACAATCATTTGTTGTGCATATTACCTCTAGTTGATTAAGAGGTGCTTAAGGGCAAGAGTCATGTCTTACTGTTCTTTGTTTCTCCCACAGTGTTCAGCATTGCACTATCAGACTTGTGATTAAATGTTTCTTGAAAAAATTATAATGATCAGGTTAATATTGAAAGGGTATAGATTTTAGTAAAGCAGTTTTTCCTACTCTCATCTTGCTTTGTTCTCTGAAAAGACAATTATTTTTCTTTTTAAGGTTGAGAACTTATGATTTGTTTTTGTTAATTGCTGATTAAAAAGTAGGCTTTAATTAATCTGCTTATACTTGGGCACTTGGTGGAATTTTATAGAGTGAAGGCATATACTGAATGAAGAGGATTCCTTCCATTGATCTAATCCTAATTACCACTCAGCATTGAGCTATCTTGAGTTTGAAGATGTGTTCAATGGACATTCTGAATTGAACTCTAAACATTCGGACATGAGGTTAAAAGCCAACATAATGAGACTGTGTAAATTATTCGTGTGGTAACAATGTCTTTGCATAGTCTAAGGAAGATCAAGGCTTTATCTGCTTCTCACTAAATAATTTGCTAAAACTACATTCCTGGAGGTTTTTAAATTTTTGATTCTTATGTGAACAAATGGCAAATGTAGTATAAATTTTAGATAAAGTGCAGAGTAGGGAGTTCTGAGTAGAAAAAACTTAGGTAAGATAAAGGAAAAAAGTAATTAGCTGTGAGGAAGTAGATGCCATTTTTTTTTAAACTGAAGAAGCAAACGAGTTGTTAAAATCTACCATTGTCTTATAAAGAGAAGGGTATTTGCTCCTTAAGTTGTATCTATACATTCAGTCAGCGATTATGTATCAAATATCTACTAATTGCCACACTATGCTGAGTATTTGAAAGAATTTAAGATTCAGTGTCTGGTTTCAGCTAGGAGTTTACATCTGCTTGAGAAGACCTTATTGATAACACTTGAAGCAATTTGGAACACTGCAAGACAATATAGAGTAATTGCTAAATTATGTTGGTTCTGATTTTATAGGCTTTGACTTGAACACTTGAACACATCATCCCTTTCACTGCCCTGGTTCAGCACCTCATCATCTCTGGTTTTGAATATTGCAATAATTTTTAGAGCATGGATTTGTGCTCAATTATTTGTTGTCTGAATGTGTAAATACATGTATGGCCCAGATTTAAATACTACAGAAAATTAAAGGAAAAGACTAGGATCCAGATTAGTCAGTGAAGACTGCTTGTAAAAGTTGAAAGCCACATGGGAAACAGAGAGAGTGAGGGAGCTGTGGCTATCAAAATTTTCAATACCAGGCACACTGCAAATATTAAAGCCATATTTATTTTGATTCTAGAACTTTATCTGAAATGTGAAGTTCAGACCAAGTCAGGCTAATGTTCCTATCAGAAAGGAGTTGTTTCGCTTACACTAGAAAGCTGTTTCATTAAAGTAATCTGAAAACAAAAATTCTGAGCCATATGCTAATTTCAAATAATTCTGATCTGTTTATTTAAAATTTCTACTTGTTATTGTTCATGTTCTCATTTACACACATTTAAAAGTAATAAGCCATTTTCTTTAAAATATTTGCTAAGATGTTTCATTAATTTAGATCATAACTCCCCACACTTCAAATATTCTGTTACTTGAATAGTTTTAGTAAAACAAAATCCTGATCAAGTTATTCTTTTGCTTAAAAATCCTTATTGGTTCTCTTTGATTTTAGGTTAAAATTTGTAATTGTTAGATAGGCATATCAGTTGTCATGTGTGTAATATGTGGTGAAGCTAGTAATGAAATCCAGGCAGTGAAACTCCAAAGGCTAGGGTCTTAACCACTGTATAATAATACCATGTCCTAAAAAAGAGAAATAAAACATCTAATGGCATCAGGCTAAAATAGCTTGGTACATCCATCATATCATAGGAATACCATCTAATTGAAGTGAAAAATTCCATTATTTAGTTGTGTGATTTCTTTCTAAATGCCTTGTTAGCTAATATGTTTCATTCCAATTATTTAAAAAAATAGTTTACCGTTAGGTGCCATGGTCGAAAAGTCATTTCTTTCCTTCCCTTCTGTTCTTTACTTTTTTTTTCTTTTTCTGGTGACTTTCCATATTTCTTTTCTAATTTATTAATCATCATCTTAGAGTTTAATTATCAGAGGCTGATCCTTTTCCTTTATTTCTAAGTTCTTGGAGATACCCTTTAGTATAGTAGCTCAGAACATAGGTAGAATTTGGAGCCAGATGACCTGATTTGAATCCTAAGACCTCTGTTTACTGGTTTTGTGATGATGCATTATCCTCCCTATGCCTCAATTTCTTCATCTGCAAATTGAGAGGAAGAGGACAATAATATAATATTCACTTCTTGGTATTGTCATGAGGAAAAAATGAAATAATAATTCAGAACAGTGCCTGGCATATTGTACATATATATAGTAGCTATATTAGCCTCTACATTCTTACAAGAAAGAGAACCTTTGGCTGAATAGTAAATGAGCCATTATTGACATTTCAGTGTCAGGGAAAGAGGAAGCCAATAAACTAGATTAGAAGACTTGTAGTCATAGACAAGAATAAAAGCAATGACAACAGTGCCACCTCCAACTACTTAAAGGAGAGAGGATATTGAAAGGAATCTGAAAGATTACTCTCAAACCTTGTCTTTTTGGAGGTATGCATAGTGAAAAGGAAACACAGGCTGCTCTGGGACTTGCCCCTCCTCCTGTCCTCACCTTCTAAAAGTCATCAAAAGATAATTCTAATAGTTACAATTTATTGAGCACCTCCTTGGTGCCATTTTCTATAAGAGAGAGAGGCCTAATTAAATTCTGTAAATTGCCAAATATTATATACAGGAATTTGAAACATAGGTTTGACTGACATAAGAACCCAGAAGCTTTCCAGTAAAATAGTTTGTTTCCCAAGTTCCTTAACCACATTCTAGAAACACACTGTTGAGGAGTGGGGGCAGAATAGGTGAAACAAATTTCACTGAACAAAATGAGAGTGTGTCTATATCTATCTATTGATCGATCGATCGATCGATTGATCTATGTACTTACCTATTCTTTCTTTTTGAGCTACCACGTGCTTAAAGTGTTCTGGATGTAGGGCATGCTGTAGTAAACAAAGTGGACATAATTCCTGCCCTCTTGGAGCTCATAGACTGAAAAGCAATAATTCTACCTCTTTTGTAAATATGAAAAAATAAAAGCTTGAGATCATTGACTTATCAATGGACTAGTACATGTTCAAGGAATAAAATGCTGCTGTAGAAATTCATACCATTCTTTGTTGTAGGTAAACACAGTTTGTGGTTCTCTTGTTCTGAATGTCTCAGTGTAATAGGTCTACACCAGACTTATCAAAATTGGACCTCTGTCTCATCATAATTCCATAAATATTTCTTTATATTCTAGGAGCTTGCATTTTCAATTTACATTTTCATATCTCAGTATCAAGTATGATTTGAGCCCTTTTCCTCATCACTATGTAAAAGAAGGACAAATTCTGTTACTCTTCAGTTTGAAGCAAGCAAACTATAAAGCATCATACTGTGTTAAAGGGAAAAATGCTTCAGAAGAGGAAAAATTATTCAGGAAGGGCATTGTATAAACAAGAGCAAAAAAAAGAATATGGAATTACTATGAGCTACAGCAGATGAAGATGAAGGCTGTGTATTTAGAGCATTATTTCCCAGAGAAAGTTACCAAATGGGGATTCTGTGACTCTTCTGCCTCTTTTTCTTATAACTTGTTATGTGCAATGTGAAATTGGCTTTAATCTGATTAAATGGATAGCTCAGGCAGTTTATAATGAGATTCAGGTTCTTTTGTCTCTAAGCTCTGGGTCTAAAGAGCCAAAGCTATTACTCTTTGATGGGTATTTTGTGATCTGTACAAGGTGGATCACAGCCCATCCTCTCAAAGGCAGATAGGTAGATCAGTAAATAGCTGACAAATGATAGAAAAGGACAATCTCATTAGCTAGCTTGGCAATTTTGTCTTTAGAGGAAACCCAAAGGTGACTTGACTAAGATTAAATTTAGTCTTGGATAGCAAACAGGGCACATTAACAAGGAATCACGGGAAATTGTTATCTTATTACTGCCTTTGCTGGAGCTTGGGATGGCTGATATTAGACTATGTAGAAATTTTCATTAACATGTTATTAAAAATAAAAAATTAGACCCTTTATCTTTAAAGCACATGCCTCAAACAAAAGTACGCCTTTTTCTTTTATTGTTAAACACATAAATCTCAACTAGGCTTCTTATCAACAACAAAACTGTTATGAGAAACCTAGCATAAAGTTGATTAGACTATTTCTTTTAAACATGAGCAACCGACTAATCAAAATTTAGGAAGAATCTTGATAAATATTCTTTAATATATTAAATTCAAAAGGAGTACATTTGATTGTCATTTAAAAGATAGGTGTTTTTGGAAAAAAGAAAGTAAAATAGTAAAGAAAAATAATGGATAATAATCCAGAACAATCCCCGCTCCTTTTAAAAATGTGTTAAAGTAATTGACAGGTCATTTTTCATATATTTGATTTAATTTCAATAAAAGCACTTATCAAATCTTTTATGTCTAGAAAAATACCTTGCACGTAATGAAAACTCAGTGAATATTCAATCTTTTATTCAATAGATTGATCAGTCGATCATCTTCTTGTGCTAAGCACTGAGCTGTTTAGTATAAATTGTGCATATATCACAAGAATTTAATATCTAATAACATTAAATGCCTGATTTGTTCAATGGCATGTTATAAATAGAAAACATATTGTCAAAATTTGCCAAAAATACGATGTCACAAAATTTTAAAATTAAAAATCCAAAGTACTGGGCTATAATCCTTGGGCAAGACATTTTATCTCTCTGTTTTTTCTTCTTTCTTTAATTTGTGAAGGAAGAAACAACAGTTAATTATCTCTCAGTTTTGTAGTGTCCTCTGTTTTTCTGTTCTAAGAGGTATGTGAAATGTGGGAAGGACCAGCCAAAAGAGCATTTGATAAGGTAATATTCATGAGAATGGGTAAGTGTGCACATGCATGTATGTATGTGTGTGTGTGTAAGAGAGAGAGACAGAGGCGGAGTGAGACAGAGAGAGACAGAGACAGAGGGACAGAGAGAGAGAGAGAGAAAGTGAGAGAGAGAGAGGGAGAGAGAAACAGTGACCTTGAAAACCAGTCAAATGTGATGTTCCTGGTAATGATTTAGCAGGTTCTCAACAAAGTGTCAGCATACCAAGAATTAAACCAAAGATCAAGATGATATTCAACCCTCAAATAAATTAGATCCAAATCAGATGATGGATGTGGCACATTTGCTATCATGAAAAAACATATATTGGTTCCTTCATGAGATAAGACCCAGGAATTGTCAAAGCTGGAGACTTGGAATACCCCTGAAGAACAAGGGGAAGTAAATAATGACTTTATAAAAAGTGTCATTGTGAAGATTGGTAGGTCTCCCCCTTTGTTCTCCTCATGCAGGATAGTGACTTTCATATATCTGAGTTTTCAGTAATAACATATATGAATAAATGTATGTAATATCTGATGAGGGTGGTTGGTGTATAGAAATCAATAAATAAATAAATCATTTTTTTAAGTTAGTTTTAATTTATATCAATTTTTATGTTATGTCTTGGAATTATTCCAAGACATAAGATTACTTTTAGCTTAAAAGTGCTATGATACTAAAAGATTGAAAGTTGGGAATTACTTTTCTTTCTTCTCCTTTATTTTATGGAGATATGGGGTAGTGGAGCACAAAAGAAGAGGCATACAAAAAAATGAATAATGGGAGATAACCTAAGCATACCTCTAATTCCTCCAAGTGAAATATTGTAATGACTCTCTTATGATTTAGTTTTTATAAGTCACAATGCATAAGGAAGTTTTCTATCACAGATTTTGATACATAGTTTTTCTTTTAATCATTTTTAATTTAGTTTTTACTTAAAAAATCTAAGTTATATATAGTTTAATGATTTAGATATTTCTGTAAGTTCAGGTTTATGACCCTTCTTGCTATCTTTTGTCCTGCAGAAGTAGCCAGTTTCAATTTTTTTAGCTTATTATTTTAATTTTTACATCTATCCTTTTATCACAGATGGCACACTTATACGTCTACTTTTAATCTTTTTAATATGTTTTTCAAAGCATTATCTACTAATGTGTCTCTTTGGCAGATAGAGATTTTGCTGTCTGTCATTGGAATGCCCTCCCCCAACACACACGTCACCACTTTTGCTTCCCTCCTACTTTTACTGAACAAGAATATGAGAGACAGACACCATCTTCACAAGGTGGCAGGAGAGAGAAGTGAGAAGGAGGAACTTCCAAACACTTATAAAACCATTGGATCTCATGAGAACTCACTCATTATCATGAGAACAGCATGGGGGAAACTGCCCCCATGATCCAATTACCACCCTCCTTTGACCTGTGGGGATTAAAATTTGGATGAGATTTGGATGGGAATACAGAGCCAAACTATACAAATACCCATTGACGGTAGACTGGATAAAGAAAATGTGGTACATAAACACAATGAAATATTATGCAGTCATACAAAGAAATGAAAATATGTTCTTTGCAACAATATGGATGGAGATGGAGGTTATTATCTTAACCAAATTAATGCAGGAACAGAAAACCAAACACTACTTTGCTTATAAGCAGGAGCTAAACATTTAATATGTATGGACACAAACATGGGAACAACAGATGCTTGAGCGGGGAGGAAGGGAATGAGGAGAGGATTGAAAAACTACCTATTGACTACTGTGTTGACTATCTGGGTGATGGCATCATTCATACACCACACCTCAGCAGCATGCAATTTACCTATGCAATAAACCTGTATATGTACTCCTTCAACCTAAAATAAAAATTGAGAGAAAAAAGTGCATTTTGAACTCTTAAGTGTTATCTGGTTATACTACCTAGTTAAATCTAGTGGAAAGTAATTGAGGACTTAGCTAAGGAGTTCCATTCTTATATTAGTTCAGGCTTGATTGATTATAGTTTGATTATCATTGGCTAATATTTATTGATATCTGCTGGATACATCATGCTATTAGAAGTCTGATAAAAAGTGGATGGTTATTGGTGCTACACACAGATTCCCTGGGAATTCTTTTAACAGTTTAGTTGTTGCGCCTATACCCAATTTGATACAGATGTAATAAGTGAAGTAGTGTCTCACACTTGTGACCTGATGAGGACAAGGTCTCTTGTGTGCTCTAAGCAGATTGAACTTGTGCTTGTTCCATCCCCAAAGGGCCTGATAAGTCTGTTTGAGGATTTCACCTGAATTCAACAAGTTCTTGTATAGTGCATTTTCCTCCCCTGTCCTATTTTTCTGAATCTCCTTCTGGTTTCCCCGGAAAACATTTCCTTAATGAATTGCATGCATATTAATCCTCCTCTAAGGTTCTGCTTCTAAAGAACCTGACCTATGGCAATTGATGTTGGAGAAAGTTAGCGATGGTGTTTGCATTAATCTTGGGAGACATCAAGTCTTGTATTGCAAAGGATGACCCAAGATTTCAGAGAGTCTTGGGCAGGAAGAGAGCCCAGGAGCATTGTGGAGCAGCTTTCAGGACTGTGATTGTGCCTTATTATTTTCAAAAATATAGCAAGAATAATGACTCATCATATAGGCTCTTTTAAGTTTTCTTTGCTGGAATTTTTAATAATGAATCTCATTTTGAACTTTTTAAAAGCCTTTCAATTCTAGAAAACCCAGCCAAGAATTCACCATTCAACTTTCTATAATATGTTTAGATTTGGATGGATATCTCTTTCTTGAGATCCTTCAAATACCCTGAGTTTTCTGAGTCTGCCAGGAAGTGTGGTTTCTTACCCACCTTTTGAAAAACCATGTGAATCACATATTCAAGATTCCAGGCCAGTTTTTTCCCCAAAGGGCTTTATTGGCTTCATAAAGTCAACCTTAGTTCTTTAAAGTTGTTTCGCCATATCAGAAAATGTGACATTGTAGTTAAAGCTTTGGTAATACAACCAGTGTTTTCCATTATGTTCTGTTACAAAGAGCACAGATTCTTATTGAACTTATGCAAATAACTATAATGTGAACAGAAATAATAAGAATATTCACAAATAGTTTCAAAATTCTGGAGGAATCAGGTATGGAGAAAAAGGTAAGTACTTTAATTCTGTTTACTAAAGTGTAATTTATTGAATTGGTCTAAGTTATGGATAGCTTTAAATAAAAACAAGTTTAGTTAAATCTAGAAAACAAAATGAAAAAGAATCAGCAATATTTTAAGCAAAAACTTATTAAATATCATAATCCTCTACCACTTTGGTTCCATGCAATTCTTGTTCTGCTTGATGTTGAATTGGCAGTTTCATGAATCGATCACTTTCTTTATTAGAGTTCTAGAAATTCTTACCCAGACCAATGGTATAATGTTAAAGTTGTCAGAAACCTATTTACCAGGGTACTTGTCAGAGTATTTTCCATGAATCTCATTGAATCAGCAATTTTAGACTGTAGCTAATTACAAATGTTCCTATAGATGAATTGAAACAATAACCATGAATGACAAAGACTTAGAATGGTCATAGTGAAAAATCTGAAAAGTTCGTTATAAGCAGCAGTTGGAAAGGCAATTTAGTTATTTTGTGCCACACGACATTTTAACATAGTAACCAAAATTATGTGATAACATATTAAATGTTTAGAAATCTCAAACAATTTTTAGAACATTTGTATGTATAGCATATCCATAAATATAACGTAAAGAATGTTTAGCATCACTTATTATTTCACAATGCTTTCCATATAATTTAACATATCAAAAAAGTTTAATTAATTTAATATCTCTGTTTTACAAGTTGAGACATGCATCATTTGGGCTTTCCAGGGTACAACTGGAAAATCCCAAAGTTAATTAGAGATCAAAAAGGCTTAATTTAGAATTTGATTTTGGGAGATTTGAAAAAATGTCAAAAGGCTTAAAACACTTGATTAAATACAATGATAGGTCACTATTTTATACATTTAAGCAGAGTGATAACTAAAGGTCTTCAAAGGCAAATACAGAAACTTACATAGTTAGAGGAAAAACCTTAGCTCTCTTACTAAAAAGGACTTGACTTTTTTTAAGTAGTTAAGACCTGATAAAAGACAACATGAAGCACAAGAAATTATTTTGAAAAGACATAATTTTTTAAGTTACATTATTTCAAAGATGAAAAAAAATCCTGTCATTAATTTTGCAAAAAATTTTCTGTTTTTAAAAAAAGGACCAATTCTAGTTTTGCATTAGTGTACTTTTGGTAGTAAGGCTCATTTTTAGCACCCTTACAATAAATTCATTCAATATTAGTCAATCTGACCACACAAGATTCTCTTTTGCTGTCTTTCTTTCCAACTTTATATCCACTTGTTTTTTTTTTTTCATCCTTAGTTCATTCATTTCAAAACAGCTTTTAACATCTAAACTAGATAAACTTGTTTTTTTTTTCAACAAAACAACAGAAAACAGAACACATTTTTGGCTGGGTGCAGTGGTTCACTCCTGTAATGTCAACCTGTTGCGAGACCACAGTAGAAGGATTGCCTCTAAACCAGCCTGAACAACACAAGACCCTGCCTCAAAAAGAAAGAGAGAGAGAGAGAGAAAGAAGAAAAGAAAGAAAGAGAGAGAAAGAGAAAAAGAAAGAAAAAATAAAATAATTTTTTAAAAAATTAAATGAACAGGCGTGCCTGTAGTGCTAGCTACTTGGGAGGCTCAAGTGGGAGATTTGAGCCTTGAGCTCAGGAATTTGAGGCTGCAGTGAGCTGTGATCCCGCCACTGCACTCCAGCAAAGGTGACAGACTGAGACCTGTCTCAAAAATGAAAACACAAAGCCCTGCATCTTCATATTTTGTAACATCTTGCTTTCCTTGCACACTTTGCATACAGAGTTATATCCCTCATTTCCAGTAGTTTTAATTACACATTATGATTTTTAGGTCTTAGTATCCTTAATTTCCAGTGAAAACCTAGGAAGTGAACAATTGTGAACTGTCACATATCAACATTTTATGAATACATATTTTATAATTGTTGTAACCACCCAATGGGTTTACCTTGCCCACTGCCTAGACAGTGTCAATTTAACAAGACAGGGGAATTGCAATGGAGAAAGAGTAATTCTCCAGAGCCAGCTGTGCAGGAGACCGGAGTTTTATTATTACTCAAATCAGTCTCCCCAAGTATTCAGGGAATGGATTTTTTAAATATAATTTGGCAGGTGGGATCTCAGGAAATGGGGAGTGCTAATTGGTCAGGTTGGTGATGAAATCATAGAGGGCGTTGAAGTGGCATTTTCTTGTTGTCTCCTGTTACTGGGTGGGATTGCACAACTGGTTGAATCAGATTACTTGTCTGGGTGGTGTCAGCTGATCTACCGAGTTTGGGGTCTGCAAAATATCTCAAGCACTGATTTTACGTTTTACAATAGTGATGTTATCCCCAGGAGCAATTTGGGGAGGGTCAGACACTCCCAATCAGAGGCTGCATGACCTCTAAACTGTAATTTCTAATCTTGTAGCTAATTTTTTAGTCCTACAAAGGCAGACTGGTCCCAAGGCAAGAAGGGAGTCTTTTCAAAAAAGCGTTAACAGTTTTGTTTCGGAGTTAAACCATAAACTAAATCCCTTCCCTAAGTTAGTTCAGCCTACACCCAGGAATAAACAAAGACAGCTTAAAGGTTAGAGGCAAAATGGAGTTGGTTAGGTCTCCTCTTTTTCACTGTCATAATTTCCTCAGTCATAATTTTTGTAAAGCAGTTTCAGAAACATACTTTGTCATGGAATAATTTTTTGGTGTGGGACAGGACATATTTACTAACAGACCTAAATATATTTTGTCCTATAAAATTAAGAAGCCAATACTAAATAAACTTAATCTTATGTTCAGCAATTAATTTATCAGTATTTTTTCTTATTTGGAAATGATATGATTATTCAATAATATTTATCATTCAGGTTAACTGAGCAAAATTCTATAGGTGGAAGTTACCAAAGAGATTTGGGAAAGATTTTAACTAAGCATACTATAAATATAATTATTGTTGAAAAGTTTATTTGTAACTTTTATCCTGCTTACATTTTATTTAGTTTACTTATACTTAATAATTATTATACTGTACTTGGATTATTCATAAAAATTTAATGAGACAGATAAAGCTAGCTATCTTCTCAAGTTATTTTCTTATTAATCATTTTTACAGTATGTGGATGTCAGGCAGTCATCTTCAAAGCAAGAACTCTAAAGCTGAATACATTTCCCAGTTTTGTTTTTTTTTTTTGCCAATAACTCACAAATTAGCAATTTCCATCAACCAACAATGTTAAACTAGTCTTATTTACCAAAGATTTAACCAAGTCAGGTGTGTTAGTCCATTCTCATGCTGCTGATAAAGACATACCCAAGACTGGGTGATTTATAAAGAAAAAAAGGTTTAATGGATTCATAGTTCCATGTGGTAGGGGAGGTTTCACAATCATGGTGGAAGTCAAAAGGCACATCTTACATGGCAGCAGGGAAGAGAGATAATCAGAGAGCCAACTGAAAGCGAAAAGCTTTTCTAAAAACATTAGATCTTGTGAGACTTATTCACTACCATGAGAACAGTATTGTGGAAATCACCCCATGATTCAATTATCTCCCCCAGAGTTCCTCTCACAACATGTGGGAATTATGGGAGCTATAATACAAAATGAGATTTGGGTTGGGACAAAGCCAGACCATATCCTTCCACCCCCAGCTCCTCCCAAATCTTATCTTCTCACATTCCAAAACCAATAATGCCTTCCCAACACTCCCTAAATTCCAAACTATTTCAGCATTAATTCAAAAGTCTGCAGTCCAAAGTCTTATCTGAGACAAGCCAAGTCCCTCCCACCTATAAGCCTGTAAAATTAAAAGCAAGTTAGTTACTTTCTAGATGCAATGGGTATACAGGCATTGGCTAAATACAGTTATTCCACATGAGAGAATTGGCCATAACAAAGGGGCTACAGGCTCAATGCAAGTCTGAAATCCAGCAGGCAGTTAAAGCTTAAAGCTCCAAAATGATCTCCTTTGACTCTATGTCTGATATCCAGGTCATGCTGATGAAAGAGGTGGGTTCCTATGGTCTTGTGTAGCTCTGCCTCTGTGACTTGCAGGGTATAGCCCCCACTACTGGCTGCTTTCACAGGCTGGTATTGAGTGTCTGCAGCTTTTCCAGGTGCATGGTGCAAGCTGTAGGTGGATCCACCATTGTGGGGTCTGGAGGATGGTGGCCCTCTTGTCAAAGTTCCACCAGGTAGTGCCCCAGTGGGGACTCTGTGTGCAGGCCTCAACTCCACATTTCCCTTGTGCACGGCCCTAACAGAGGTTCTCCATGAGAGCCCCACCCCTGCAGCAATCTTCTCCCTGGACATCCAGGCATTTCCATACATTCTCTGAAATCTAGGTGGGAGTTCCAAAATCTCAGTTCTTGACTTCTTTGCACCCATAGGCTCAACATCATGTAGAAGCTGCCAAGGCTTGGGGCTTGCACTGTCTGAAGCCATGGCCTGAGTTGCACCTTGGCCCCTTTTAGTCATGGCTAGAGTGGCTGAGACACAGGTCACCAAGTCCCTAGGCTGCACAGAGCAGGGGAGCCCTGGGCCCTGCTCATGAAACCATTTTATCCTCCTTGGCCTCTGAATCTGTGATGGGAAGAGCTGCCTCAAAGGTTTCTTACATGCCCTGGAGACATCTTCCCCATTGTCCTGATGATTAACATTTGGCTCCTCATTACTGATGCAAATTTCTGAAGCCTGATTGAATTTCTCTTCAGAAAATGGATTTTTCTTTTCTATTGCATCATTAGGTTGCAAATTTTCTGAACATTTATGCTGTTTCCCTTTTAAAACTGAATGCTTTTAACAGCACCCAAGCCACCTCTTGGGTGCTTTGCTGCTGAGAAATTTCTTCCACTAGATATCCTAAATCATCTCCCTCAAGTTCAAAGTTCTGCAAATCTCTAGGGTAGGGGCAAAATGCCACCAGTCTCTTTGCTAAAACATAGCTAGAGTCACCTTTGCTCCAATTCCCAACAAGTTTCTCATCTTCATCTGAGACCACTTCAGCCTGGATTTCATTGTCCATATCATTATCAGACTTTTGGTCAAAGCTATTTAACGAGTCTCTAGGAAGTTCCAAAGTTTCCCACATGTTTCTCTCTTTTTCTGAGCCCTCCAAATTGTTCCAAACTCTGCCTGTTACCCAGTTCTAAAGTTATCCTGTTGTGCAAATAAGAAAGTCTCTCAGGTAATAAAAGCTGGAAGCAGCCCTCAGAAGAACAGAGGATAATCTGTCTGGCATGGTGTCAACCTCTTGTGATCTAAATTAATGAGGTGTCTTGCCTTGTTGATAAAATTTCTCAGCAGGGGATTCATGACAATTGAGTTCCTTTTGGAGGAACCATCTTTAGAGAGAGAAAGGGAGCTCAGAGAAAACCTCTGCTATCATCCAAGTACTCCAAGTACTCTTAGTTCAAATTAGCATATCAAAGCATCATATTTTGGAGTGGCCATCTCTGAACATTTTTGGTATGCTGTGCCTTAGAAAGTACAACTGATTTGGTGTGACTACAGGGTAGCATGTATCTGTGTTGTCAGATATAAGGCTGAATTGGTAAAACCAAACTTGACTATGAGGGCCTTGTACATCATGTTCAGAAGTTGTAATTTGATGTTGAAAGTGATGGTGAATGTAAACCAGAAAGTATCTGAAACAGGTTTCAATTAATCTAGAAGTTTATTTTTCAAGGTTAAGGACATGCCTGTGACCCAGCCTCAGGAGATCCTGACAACATATGCCCAAGATGGTCAGGCTACAGCTTGGTTTTATACATTTTATGGAGACGTAAGACATCAATCAATACATGTAAGATGTATATTAGTTCAGCTTGGAAAGGCAGGACAATGTGAAGCAGCAGGTGGGAGTGGGTACTAGGTCATAGGTGGAATCAAAGATTCTGATTTTCAAATGGTTGAAATAGTTTACTTAAAGACCTGGAATCAATGGAAAGGAGTGTCTAGGTTGAGATAAGGAGTTGTGGAGATCAAGGTTCTTATGAAAATGAAGCTTCCAGATAGCAGGCTTCAGAAACAACAGATTATACATATTTTACATCAGACTTAAAAAGGTGTCAGGCTATTAGTTAATTCTCTCCTGTATCAGGAAAAAGACCTGAAAAGGGAAAGTGATTTTCTACAGAATGTAGGTTTTCCCCACAAGAGGCAGCATTTTAGGGCCATTTCAAAAAAAGCAAAGAAATATATTTTGGGATAAAATTTTTTTGAGGGGCAGTAATGATTATTAGAAAGAATGAATTGGCCAGGGAGACAGAAATTTATTTGTAACCAATTCTCTTTGGAATTTGAGTGAATCCAAAGAGGCAGGCATTATCTTGTGGAAAAGTTCATCCAGGTGTGATTGCATTCTTTAGTTTTCTTTTCTGCTGTAAATAATGAGGTAACAGGGAATGGATAGAAGGCACTTAGTGTTTCTTTTGGTGTTTCTTTTAGAGTCTGCTATCTTTTGTGCTGGTATTTTATTGCTACAAAGAGTCTGCTCTGTCAGTATTAAGGTCTCTGTTTTAATGTTAATTCTGGTCAGTTGAGCCTGAATTCCAAAGAAAGAAAGATATAATGAGGCATGTCCAACCACCCATTCCCATTATGGCCTGAACTAGTGTTTTAGGTTAACTTGGAATGCCCTTGGCTAGAGGAGGAGTTCTTTCAGTTGGCATGGGGACTTAGAATTTTATTTTTGGTTTACACGAGCAACTCAATGATTTTTAAACAGGGAAGCAGATTAATCAAATTTGCATGTTAGAAAGAACACTGTCAGCAGCATTATAATAATTTAAATGAAAAATAATGGGAGCCTGCATGAAGAGGTACTAATGGGGATGGAGATGAAGGGATGACTGGAGAGATGCTTAGATATATAATTGACAGAATTTAGTGATTGACTGGATATAAATGTGAGGTAGAGAAAAGAGTCTGGAATGACTCCTAAATTTCTGGCTTGTATTATTCAATGATAATTTTTTCTCTAAGGAAAGAAAAGTATAGAAATGGTAGGGTGTTATTATTGAGTGATCGTGGAGGGGGAAAGAGATAATAACTTCAGTTTTGGGCATTGAATTTACAATCCTGGTTGGACTGCTAAATGCATTGTTATGACTCCTGATCATAAATTCAGAATGCTTCTTATAGGCATGGTGGCTCACACCTGTTATCCCAGCACTTTGGGAGGCTGAGGCAAGAAGGTTGCTTGAGCCAAGGAGTTCAAGAACAGCCTGGGCAACATAGTGAGACCCTATCTTTGTTAAAAATTTTGTCAGGTGTGATGGCGTTATCTGTAGTCCCAGCTACTTGGGAGGCTGAGGTGGGGATTGCTTAAGCCCAGGAGGTCAAGGCTGCAGTGAGCCGAAATTGCACCTCTGCACTCCAGCCTGGGTGACAGAGTGAGACCTTGTCTCACACACACAGAAAATGCTTCTTAGTGTACCATGCCCTTGATGAAGAAAAATAGTTAAAGTTATGTTGGAGCCAAGGGAAAAATTCCTGTTTGCCATCTGAGGTTTTGCCCAAAAATCAACTGACAAAAGGCAGATTAATAGGAAAAAAGGCATATAAATTAAGTAACATGCATGGGGGAGATCATAGTGATTACATCAACCTACCAATAGAGTACAGAAGCTTGTATAACCTTTTATATAGGGGATAGAGGAGAAGGGAAAGGTGATAGTTTTTTTTTGAGGTACAGTAAATGATTACTAGAAAGAATGAATGGACCAGGGAGACAGAAATTCATTCTAAATGATTCTCTTCGGAGTTTAAATGAACCCAACAGGTAGGCATTATCTTGTGAAAAAGTTCATCTAGGTCTGATTGCATTTTTGTTTTCTTTTCTGCATGAGATGACAGGGAGTGGATAGAAGGCATTTGTGTTTCTTTTAGTAAGAAGCTTTCTTGGTCAGATTAGGAAATTCCAGAGAGAGACTCTCGCTGTGCTTCATCAGGAGAAACAAGACAAGGTTAGGGGGACCTTGATTCTGAAACAAATTTCTGAGGCCTTTCAATTTTCAAAAGCACTCAGCATGCCCAAATGCCGTATTTTGGGTGATGATTTTCTGCACCCTCAAAATTGGCCAAGTAGTACAAGAGTATATACATTATGCATATGCACATCTATATTGTTTCTTTGACTTTTGGAATGGCTACTTTGAGGTGAGTGATGGTGATTTGAAATTCCATTTTATGTGTGACTACATTTTCTTTTTACGTCCCACCTATGATCCCTTTCTCTACTTCTGTGAAGTGTTTATCCTGACCCTTGGCCAGGGCTTCCATATTTCCTAACTGTCCTTTTGCCTACAAACCCTTTCTACAAATCCTGACCCTCAGTCTGCTTTCTCCATTCATTGACTACTTCCTGCCTCCCACCTGTTAAGGGAACGGATGCCTCACCTTTATTTGCACCCTCTTTGTGATATTATTTATTGTTTTTAATATCTTATTGCAGTCCCATTGTCAGAGGTGTTAGAACCAGAGCGACTCCATTGTGAGTGAGGGCTAGGTGAAATGAGGCCGGGACTTCCTGGGCTATATTCTTAGAAAGTTAGACATTCCTTGCCTCTAGATGTTTAGGATTAAGGGAACAAATTAATAATGCTTACTAAATAGACCCAGACTTGAGAGTGTCCAGGTATTTTGATTTCTAGAGAACGAAGACATTCTTAATTTTGCTTTAAAGACAGTAATAGTGATAACTCCAAA
The DNA here is from genome assembly GCF_009761245.1 of Sapajus apella. Lineage (NCBI taxonomy): Eukaryota > Metazoa > Chordata > Mammalia > Primates > Cebidae > Sapajus > Sapajus apella. The sequence goes on from NW_022436974.1 coordinate 16,000,216, forward strand.
ATATAGTAATTAAGAAAATTAATCCTTTATCACAAACTCTTATAGCAGAGCACATCTCCTCATATATACAAGCATTGTTCTTAGAGTGGATGCGTTCCTCCTCTGACTTTCAGGAATGTTCTACTCTGTCTATGGAGTAGCTTTTCTTTCACCACTTTACCGTCTTAATAAACTTGCTTTTACTTTGCATTGCCAACTCGCCCTGAATTCATTCTTCTGCGAGATCCAAGAACCCTCTCTTGGGGTCTGGATGGGGACCTCTTTCCTGTAACACCATGAGTCTCATCTGTCGAAGCACACAAACCAGATTTGGTGTTTTTTTTGTTTGTTTTTTTAAGCAATCGTTATCATATTGATCAACTAATTTTGCTCGGGAGAAGGCAACACAAAGGCATGCAGCTATGATCTTTGGGGTAACAATTCTCAATGATAATTTTTCTAAAACCTGTTTTCTTAATCCTATTGTCAGGCTAATGGGAGTAATAATTTCAGGTATGTAGAAAGGAGGATGATTGCTGCTTTTTAGGCAGGCGAGTGGTGGATATATTTTATAGGACTATGAAGGTTCTTGCAGCCATGCAGCATGGCCCAGTGAAAGGATCATGGACTTAACAGACAGACCTAATTTGAATCCTGGTTCCATTTCTGCTAGGTGTATGATATCAGGCAAATTACTTAACTTTACCATGTCTCAGATTTCTCACAGGGTTGTTATGAAATTCAAAATAAAAAAATATGTGTGAACTATGTTCTAATTGACATCTGGTAGTGGTTTAACAATGTGTAAATTTCCTTTTCTTCTTGAAATCCCTATCAAGTCACACCACACCCTATGTACTTGCCTCCTCTTTTGAATTCGGGAAAGGGGGTCTCTCTTTGGGGAATTAAGCAATCTTGTGCCCCAAGGATCACCAAGACATGCAATACTTCCACAAAAGCCATTGATTACTGTAAATGTCTTTCTAAGGAATTATCCTTATGAAACTTGCAAGATGAATTTTGTCAATATTTAGTATGATTTATGAAGAGACCTTATGCATAATGATTTGAAATGGTCTATATTTACACTGTTGGCTTTTGTACTTTAACCCTTAATGTGCTTCTTTACTCTAGATATAATGGAAGACATTGGATTTACTTGGCTTTCTGGAGTATAGAAACCAACAGTACTGAGTTGCTGTCTATTCTACTTAAATACAGTATTTTTGTTTGTTTGTTTGTTTAAAATTACATATTTGATTTGAACTCTATTGCTTGGTCTTGAACAGTGTACAGCATACAGTGTTACCATCAACTTTTTGTTTTCTCTAAGATATAAAAGAAATTCTGTAATGAAGTAATGAAGTTTGATAAAAACAAGAGTAAGCAGGAATTGAAAAATGTATAATGATATGTTTAAGAGAATCCAACTCAGCAATACTGAATAAAACAGATCAATCAATTTATCAAATATAGCCTGTAGGATCCATAATGGAACACCTGGAAGGCAGTTTGAGAAATTATGAAAATACAATCAAAATGATAAATCACTATACTTTGTATAGTGTCTTATTAGAATAAGCAATATTGCATAATATAATCTAAATAGGAAATAAAAGAAAGTACAGTGGAAACAGTTTTTACTGAATAAAAGTTCAGAGAACCTAGTCATGTTATATCTCATGGGCAGGAGAATAGAATTTATATTATAAATTCTTTATAAAAAGTATTATGTAAGTTCTATGAACTGAATTCTGTGTATGTTTATGGTGAGCTTTATTTATGCCTCTGTCATTAGGTTCTAAAGAAGCCCTCCAATACCTGTAATAAAACTAAGCCTTGTTTTTGAGATGGCAATTAGTGTTAATCTCTATGAGTCACCCAGCAAATTATAAAAAAAAAGATGTAGCTCATGAGCTAAGAACTGGGGCCTAAGACAAAGATACCCCATAAGAAGACCTTCCTTTCATTGCCTTGGGTGATGAGTGATCAGATTCAGGAAGCCAACAAGTCTACTTAAGACAATAGCAAGTATTGTTTACTTTTTATTTATTTTTATTTTTTCCCATTTGTTTATTTTATTGCATTTTAGGTTTTGGGGTACATGTGAAGAACATGCAAGATTGTAGCATAGGTACACACATGGCAGTGTGATTTGCTGCCTTCCTCCCCATCACCTACATCTGGCATCTCTCCCCTTGTTATCTCTCCCCAGCTCCCCAACCCGCACCGTCCCTCCCCTATTTCCCCCCAACTGACCCCAGTGTGTAGTGCTACCCTCCCTGTGTCTATGTGTTCTCATTGTTCAACACCCGCCTATGAGTGAGAACATGCAGTGTTTGATCTTCTGCTCTTCTGTCAGTTTGCTGAGAATGATGGTTTCCAGGTTTATCCATGTCCCTACAAAGGACCCAAACTCATTGTTTTTGATGGCTGCATGATATTCCATGGTGTATATGTGCCACATTTTCCCTGTCCAATCTATCATCGATGGGCATTTGGGTTGGTTCCAGGTCTTTGCTATTGTAAACAGTGCTGCAATGAACATTCGTGTGCACATGTCCTTATAGTAGAACGATTTATAATCCTTTGGATATATACCCAGTAATGGGATTACTGGGTCAAATGGAATTTCTACTTCTAGGTCCTTGAGGAATCGCCACACTGTCTCCCACAATGGTTGAACTAATTTACACTCCCACCAACAGTGTAAAAGTGTTCCTTTTCTCCACATCCTCTCCAGCATCTGTTGTCTCCAGATTTTTTAATGATCACCATTCTAACTGGCGCGAGATGGTATCTCAATGTAGTTTTGATTTGCATTTCTCTGATGACCAGTGATGATGAGCATTTTTTCATATGTTTGTTGGCCTCATGTATGTCTTCTTTTGTAAAGTATCTCTTCATAGCCTTTGCCCACTTTTGAAATGGGCTTGTTATTTTTTTCTTGTAAATCTGTTTTAGTTCTTTGTAAATTCTGGATATCAGCCCTTTGTCAGATGGGTAAACTGCAAAAATTTTTTCCCATTCTGTTGGTTGCCGAGTCACTCTAATGACTGTTTCTTTTGCTGTGCAGAAGCTGTGGAGTTCGATTAGGTCCCATTTGTCTGTTTTGGCTTTTGTTGTCAATGTTTTTGGTGTTTTGGTCATGAAGTCCTTGCCTACACCTATGACCTGAATGGTTTTGCCTAGATTTTCTTCTAGGGTTTTTATGGTGTAAGGTCTTATGTTTAAGTCTTTAATCCATCTGGAGTTAATTTTAGTGTAAGGTGTCAGGAAGGGGTCCAGATTCTGCTTTCTGCACATGGCTAGCCAGTTTTCCCAACACCATTTATTAAACAGGGAATCCTTTCCCCATTGCTTGTTTTTGTCATGTTTGTCAAAGATCAGATGGTTGTAGATATGTTGTGTTCCCTCCGGACCTCTGTTGTGTTCCATTGGTCTATGTCTGTTTTGGTACCAGTACCATGCTGTTTTGATTACTGTAGCCTTGTAGTATAGTTTGAAGTCCGGTAGTGTGATGCCCCCCGCTTTGTTCTTTTTGCTTAGAATTGAATTGGCTATGAGGACTCTCTTTTGGTTCCATATGAAGTTTAGGGTGTTTTTTTCCCAATTCTGTGAGGAAGGTCATTGGTAGCTTGGTGGGGATAGTGTTGAATCTGTAAATTACTTTGAGCAGTATGGCCATTTTCACTATATTGATTCTTCCTAACCATGAACATTGAATGTTTCTCCATCTGTTTGTGTCCTCTTTTATTTCATTGAGCAGTGGCTTGTAGTTCTCCTTGAAGAGGTCCTTTACTTTCCTTGTTAGTTGTATTCCTAGGTATTTTATTCTTTTTGTGGCAATTGTGAATGGCAGTTCATTCTTGATTTGGCTCTCTTTAAGTCTGTTATTGATGTGTAGGAATGCATGTGATTTTTGCACATTGATTTTGTATCCTGAGACTTTGCTGAAGTTGCCTATCAGTTTCAGGAGATTTTGGCCTGAGACGATGGGGTCTTCTAGATATACAATCTTGTCATCTGCAAATAGAAACAATTTGACTTCCTCCTTTCCTATTTGAATGCCCTTTATTTCTTTTTCTTGCCTGATTGCTCTGGCTAGAACTTCTAATACTATATTGAATAGCCGTGTTGAGAGAGGACATCCTTGTCTGGTGCCACATTTCAAGGGGTATGATTCCAGGTTTTGCCCATTCAGTATGATATTGGCTATTGGTTTGTCATAAATAGCTTTTATTATTTTGAGATACGTTCCATCGATACCTAGCTTATTGAGGATTTTTAGCATAAAGGCTGTTGAATTTTGTCAAAGGCCTTCTCTGCATCAATTGAGATAATCATGTGGTTTTTGTCTTTGGTTCTGTTTATGTGGTGAATTACGTTTATAGACTTGCGTATGTTGAACCAGCCTTGCATCCCCGGGATGAAGCCTACTTGATCATGGTGGATAAGCTTTTTGATGTGCTGTTGTAATCGGCTTGCCAGTATTTTGTTGAAGATTTTTACATCTATGTTCATCATGGATATTGATCTGAAGTTTTCTTTTCTTGTTGAATCTCTGCCAGATTTTGGAATCAGGATGATGTTGGTCTCATAAAATGATTTGGGAAGAATTCCCTCTTTTGGTATTGTTTGGAATACTTTCAGAAAGAATGGTACCAGCTCCTCTTTGTATGTCTGGTAGAATTCGGGTATGAACCCGTCTGGATAGTGGCCTTTTTTGGGTGGTAAGCTAATTGCTGCCTCAACTTCAGACCTTGTTATGGGTTTGTTCAGGGTTTTGGCTTCTTCCTGGTTTAGCCTTGGGAGGATGCAAGTGTCCAGGAATTTATCCATTTCTTCACGGTTTACTAGTTTATGTGCATAGAGTTGTTTGTAATAATATCTGATGATGGTTTGAATTTCTGTGGAATCTGTGGTGATATCCCCTTTATCGTTTTTTATTGCATCAATTTGGTTATTTTCTCTTTTCTTTTTTATTATTCTGGCTAGTGGTCTGTCTATTTTGTTGATCTTTTCAAAAAAACAGCTTCTGGATTTATTGATTTTTTGAAGGGTTTTTTGTGTCTCTGTCTCCCTCAGTTCTGCTCTGATCTTAGCTATTTCTTGTCTTCTGCTAGGTTTTGAGTTTTTTTGATCTTGCTCCTCTAGGACTTTCCATTTTGATGATAGGTGTCAATTTTTGATCTCTCCTTGCTTCTCATGTGGGCACTTATTGCTATATATTTTCCTCTAGAGACTGCTTTAAATGTGTCCCAGAGATTCTGGTATTTTGTGTCTTCATTCTCGTTGGTTTCAAAGAACATCTTTATTTCTGCCTTCATTTCATTGTTTATCCAGTCAACATTTATGAGCAAGTTTTTCAGTTTCCATGAAGCTGTGTGGTTCTGGGTTAGTTTTTAAATTCTGAGTTCTAGATTGATTGCACTGTGGCCTGAGAGACTGTTTGTTATGATTTCCATTCTTTTGCATTTGCTGAGGAGTGATTTACTCCCAATTATGTGGTCAATTTTAGAGTAGGTGTGATGTGGTGCTGAGAAGAATGTATATTCTGTGGATTTGGGGTGGAGAGTTCTTTAAATGTCTATTAGGTTTGCTTGGTCCAGGTCTGAGTTCAAGTCCTGGATGTCCTTGTTAATTTTCTGTCTGGTTGATCTGTCTAATATTGACAATGGTGTG
>NW_022436974.1:16005889-16007979 GCF_009761245.1 Sapajus apella
TGTTAATTTTCTGTCTGGTTGATCTGTCTAATATTGACAATGGTGTGTTAAAGCCTCCCACTATTATTGTGTTGGAGTCTAAGTCTCTTTGTAAGTCATTAAGAACTTGCCTTATGTATCTGGGTGCTCCTGTATTGGGTGCATATATATTTAGGATCGTTAGCTCTTCTTGTTGCATTGATCCTTTTACCATTATGTAATGTCCTTCTTTGTCTCTTTTGATCTTTGTTGCTTTAAAGTCTAACTTATCATAGATGAGAATTGCAGCTCCTGCTTTTTTCTGCTCTCCATTTGCTTGGTAAATCTTCCTCCATCCCTTTATTTTGAGCCTTTGTGTATCCTTACATGTGTGATGGGTTTCCTGGATACAGCACACTGATGGGTTTTGGTTTTTTATCCAATTTGACATTCTGTGTCTTTTGATTGGGGCATTTAGTCCATTTACATTTATGGTTAATATTGTTATATGTGAATTTGATACTGCCATTTTGGTGCTAGCTGGCTGTTTTGCCCATTAGTTGATGCAGATTCTTCATTGTGTTGCTTCTGTTTACCATTTGGCATGTTTTTGGAGTGGCTGGTCCTTTATATGTGTAGAGCCTCTTTCAGGAGGTCTTGTAAAGCAGGACTGGTGGTGACGAAATCTCTGAGTACTTGCATGTTCACAAAGGATTTTATTTTTCCTTCACTTATGAAGCTTAGTTTGGCTGAATAGGAGATTCTGGGTTGAAAGTTCTTTTCTTTAAGGATGTTGAATATTGGCCCCCACTCTCTTCTGGCTTGTAAGGTTTCTGCTGAGAGATCTGCTGTGAGTCTGATGGGCTTTCCTTTGTGGGTAACCCAATCTTTCTCTCTTGCTGCCCTTAGTATTTTCTCCTTCATTTCAACCCTGGTGAATCAGACGATTATGTGCCTTGGGGTTGCTCTTCTTGAGGAATATCTTTGTGGTGTTCTCTGTATTTCCTGGACCTGAATATTGGCCTGCCTTGCTAGGTTGGGGAAGTTTTCCTGGATAATATCCTGAAGAGTATTTTCCAGCCTGGATTCATTCTCTCTGTAACATTCAGGTACACCTATGAAACCTAGGTTAGGTCTTTTCACATAGTTCCACATTTCTTGGAGACTTTGTTCATTCCTTTTTACCCCTTTTTCGCTATTCTTGCCTTCCCGTTTTATTTCATTGAGTTGATCTTCGACCTCTGATATCCTTTCTTCTGCTTGGTCAATTCGGCTGTTGAAACTTGTGCATGCTTCGCGAAGTTCTTGTGTTCTGTTTTTCAACTCCATCAATTCACTTATATTCCTTTCTATTTTGTCCTTTCTCATTAGCATTTCATCAAATCTTTTTTCAAGGTGCTTCGTTTCTTTGCATTGTGTTAGAACATGTTCTTTTAGTTCACAGAAGTTTCTTACTACCCACTTTCTGATATCTGATTCTGTCATTTCATCACCCTCGTTCTCCATCCAACCTTGTTCCCTTGCTGGTGAGGAGTTGTGATCCCTTTTAGGAGGAGAGGTGTTCTGATTTTGGGTGTTTTCATCCTTTTTGCGCTGGTTTCTTCCTATCTTTATGGATTTATCTACCTGTTGTCTTTGTAGTTGCTGGCTTTCAGATTGGGTCTCTGAGTGGATGTGCCATTTGTTGATGATGAGGTTATTTCTGTTTCTTAGTTTTCCTTCTAACAGTCTGCCCTCTCTGCTGTAGGTCTGCTCAGGTCCACTCCAGGCCTTTCTTGCCTACACATCACCTGCAGCAGCTGAAGAACAGTAAGGGTTGCTACCAGTTTTCTTCTTCTGCTATCTTTGCCCCAGAAGGATACCCACAAAGTGTCAGTCTGATCTCTCCTTTATGAGGTGTCTTTTTGGATATACCGGGGTCAGGGAGCTGCTTGAGGAGAATGTCTGTTCTTTATAGGAGCTCAAATGCTGAGCTATGAGCTCCCTTGTTCATTCAGAGCTGCTGGGTGGTATGTTTAGGTCTGCCGCAGCAGAACTCATAAACCGCTTTTTGTTCCCAGGTTCTCTGTCCCAGGGATTTAGGGCTTTATTTATGAGTTTCCGTTATGCTGCTGCCTTCTTTTTTTTTCTCC
>NW_022436974.1:16007989-16060140 GCF_009761245.1 Sapajus apella
TTTATTTATGAGTTTCCGTTATGCTGCTGCCTTCTTTTTTTTTCTCCTTCAGAGCTGCCCTGCCTGGCAAGGAGGCAGCCTAGTCACTGTCTGCCTGTAGAGGCTTTGCTGAGCTGCTATGGGCTCTGCCCAGCTGCCGAGTGAACTTCCCTGCAGTCCTGTTTATATGGGTGTAGTTAGAACTGCCTCAGCAATGCTGGCCCACCTCCATTATGGCGGACTGTCTCTGTAGTGGCGGGTTGCCTTGGCAATGGCGGGCTGCCTCAGCAATGGCTGACTACCTCCTTTTTTTGGAGTGCCTCTGTAATGGTGGACGCCCCTCCCCCACAGAGCTGGACCGTCCCGGGTTCAGCTGTGCTGGCTGTGAAACTCTCAAGACAGAGAGTTTCTGATTGCTGTTCTTTTGTGGGGGTGGGGCCAGCCGAGCCTGATCGCCTGGCTCCCTGCCTCAGAGCCTTTTTTTTTTTTTTTTTTAAGTTGTTCTTCCAGTCACCTATTGAAGAGGCACCGGGATCTGTGTGTTTTCCCGTGCGGTGACTCTCTGCGCTGGCTCAAACAGCGGCACTGAGATTCACGGCACTTTTTTTGCCCTGGAATCTACTATCCTGGTTCCCTGTTCAGTCCCCTTTTTAAACAGATGAATGGGCGACTTCCTGTGGCTCCAATTACCAGCCAAAAGGGCACCCGGTCCAGTGTATTTTGTATGGAGAACCGCTGCGCCGGGTCGCTGACAAAGCAGCCACGCGGGGCAAAGCAGCCGCACCTGCCGACACAGCTGGCGACCCATGGGACTCCTCTGCCTGGGAGTTTCCTAGTCTTTGGGCAATAAAAAAGCGGTGTCCACTCACCCTCTGCACTTTCACTGGGAGCTGCAATCCTGAGCTGTTCCTAAACGGCCATCTTGGATCGTAATCTGTTGTTTACTTTCTATAGGCACAAAGAAGTAAAATGCTTTTTTGAAAATAACACAAAATGGCGGAAGAGGTAGAATCAGGTCTCAGGATGCTTATTTTGGGTGCTTTCTAGTCTTCTTGCTGTATTTATAAACACAAGATACTGCAATTATTATTATTTATTATACTTTAGGTTCTGGGGTATATGTGCAGATCAGGGAGGATTGTTGCATAGGTACATACATGGCAAGGTGGTTTGCTGCCTTCATCCCCCATCACCTATATCTGGTGTTTCTCTCCATGTTATCCCTACCCACCCCCGAGCCCCCTGCTGTCCCTCCCCTAGGCCCCTGCTACTAACCCCGGTGTGTAATGCTCCCCTCCCTGTGTCCACATGTTCTAATTGTTCAACACCTGCCTATGAGTGAGAACATGCAGTGTTTGGTTTTCTGTTCTTGTGTCAGTTTGCTGAGAATGATGTTTTCCAGATTCCTCTATGTCCCTAGGAAGGACACGAACTCATCATTTTTTATGGCTGTGTAATACTCCATGGTGTGTATGTGCCACATATTCTTTATCCAGTCTATTGTCGATGGACATTTGGGTTGGTTCCAAGTCTTTGCTATTGTAAACAGTGCCACAATGAACATACATGTGCATGTATCTTTACAATAGAACAATTTATAATTCTTTAAATATATACCCAGTAATGGGATTGCTGGGTCAAATGGAATTTCTATTTCTAGGTCCTTGAGGAATCACTACACTCTCTTCCACAATGGTTGAACTAATTTACACTCCCACCAACAGTGTAAAAGTGTTCCTATTTCTCCACATCCTCCCCAGCATCTGTTGTCTCCTGACATTTTAATGATGACCATTCTAAATGGTGTGAGATGGTATCTCAATGTGGTTTTGATTTGCATTTCTCTAATGACCAGTGATGATGAGCATTTTTTCATGTTTGTTGACCTCATAGATGTCTTCTTTTGTAAAGTGTCTGTTCATATCCTTTGCCCACTTTTGAATGGGTTTGTTTGCTTTTTTCTTGTAAATCTGTTTTAGTTCTTTGTGGATCCTGGATATTAGCCCTTAGATAGCAGATTGCAAAAATTTTTTCCCATTCTGTTGATTGCCAATTCACTCTAATGATTGTTTCCTTTGCTGTACAGAAGCTCTGGGGTTTAATTAGATCCCATTTGTCTATTTTGGCTTTTGTTGCCATTGCTTTTGGTGTTTTAGTCATGAAGTCCTTGTCTATGCCTATATCCTACATGGTATTGCCTAGGTTTTCTTCTAGGGTTTTTATGGTGTTAGATCTTGTGCTTAAGTCTTTAATCCATTTGGAGTTAATTTTAGTGTAAAGTTTCAGGAAGGGGTCCAGTTTCTGCTTTCTACACATGGCTAGCCAGTTTTCCCAACACCATTTATTAAACAGGGAATCGTTTCCCCATTGCTTTTGTCATGTTTGTCAAAGATCAGATGTTTGTAGATGTGTGGTGTTGCCTCTGAGGCCTCTGTTCTCTTCCGTTGGTCTATATCTCTGTTTTGATACCAGTACCATGCTGTTTTGATTACTGTGGCCTTGTAGTATAGTTTGAAGTCAGGCAGCATGATGCCTCCATCTTTCTTCTTTTTGCTTAGGATTTTTTGGCTTTGCAGACTCTTTTTTGGTTCCATATGAAGTTTGAAGTGTTTTTTTCCAGGTCTGTGAAGAAGATCATAGGTAGCTTGATGGGGATAGCATTGAATCTATAAATTACTTTGGGCAGTATTGCCATTTTCACGATGTTGATTCTTCCTAACCACGAGCATGGGATGTTTTTACATCTGTTTGTGTCCTCTCTTATTTCCTTGAGCAGTGGTTTATAGTTCTCCTTGAAGCTGTCCTTTACATCCTTTTTTGGTTATATTCTTAGTTATTTTATTTGCTATTATTATCTTTAAAAATTAACTTCCTTAACATCTGCTTTTTCAAATCTGTGATGGAGTGGCTTATTACTTCCATTCTGCATCTGTATCCTAATTTTCTTTGCAGAAATGGTGTATGATTTCTGGAAACACTTATGCTCAACTTTCATTGGCCATGAAAACACTCCCTGTTGCTTGCCTAATAGCAACATTTGCACTATGTAATCACTGTTGTTATCATTCAGTTTGAGAAGGTTTTCCTTGCTGCTCTGTCAGGTTCTGCCTTCCTCCAAAACCATATTACCACTCTCTTTTTGTAGTTTCAAATTATGTTTTCAGTCTGTGTGTGTGTGTGTGTGTGTGTGTGTTTATATGCATGTGTATGTGTGTGTGTGAGAGAGAAAAAGAAAGTGCACACACAAGAGTGAACTTCTTAGGTCATAGTAAGTTGAAAAAAAAAATGCCAAAGCTTGCTGTTAACTTTAGGAATGACTGTCTTTTCACAGATATATTCGATATATATTTTATTTAAAAAAAAATTAAAACTTGACCATGGGTCAGGCATAGTATCAAATCTGGATTTTCAAAAATGAACAGGTCACAATCTTGGACCATTAAAAGTTCACCATACAGTTTAGGGAGGGAGAAACAATGAGGAAATATAGAGGAGAGAGGACACAAGCTCATTGTCACTCCATGGTAGTAGTTAGACAGATTCAGAAGGTAAGACACTCTCAAGGGCTACTAGTTTTGTCTCTTCAGCAAGTCTGTCTCCTGGGAAAAAAATGGGGAATCATGAAATTGTGTTGGGCTAGAAGAACACTTAATGGACATTAGAGCAAAATGCAGTATATAAACCTGGGTTCTGTACTGGTTTGAACAGAGGCATTCAAATGACATTTTTGGGACAATTAGGGCAATTTGAATATAGACTGTATAGTAGAGAAAATGAAAATTTATTGACATATATAGGTAGAGAATAGTAACTAGAAAAACCCACATTATGAAAAAGCATGAAAGTCAGGGAGAACAACTTTTTAGGGAGCCAACTGAGGACACAGTAATAGTAGATTTTAAAAAGTGCATTAGATATATATGTGTTAGTATATTTCTACATATTACATATATTATACATGTATGTTATTACTTTACCACACACACTACATATACATATGTAGTGTTATTATTATTACATATATTATTACTTTATTATGTGTTACATATTATAAATATAATTATTTTAATATGAAATATTAGAATAGGTGTTTATTTGAACTTATATATTCTGTATTTTTACTTTTCTGTTTTACAAATGCTATTATTTAGACAACGTGAGTAAAGAGAGAAACAGAAAATAATTTTTGTACCACGGGCCCACAAAATCCTACCGCTGCCACCTACTTTGCTAAGAGCAAAGGAACCCCAGAAAAAGTACTAGGAGACAAGTAACTGACACTGAAGAGGAAGTCAGAGAGAGAGAAACCACTAAGAAGATTAAATCCACCCTAAGTCTGAAAATATTATAAAACTACCTGGGTAGATTAGTGCACGAGTATAGGAAAGATATTTCAAATTGTATATCATTTAAAGAAGCAGTTCCATGATTTAGAGAAAAGACTCATCGTACAGAGAGAGATTCAGACAATTTGGAAAGTCTAGATGAAATGGAAAATTTCCTAAAGAAGTATAAATCATCAAACCTGACCCTATTAGTGTTAACAAGCTTTAATAGAAGAAGAGATAAAGTTATTAAGGAACTATATGACAAAAAACAAAAAGAAAATGCCAGGCCCAAATTGTTTCACAAAGGAATTCTACTCAACTTTCAAAGACCAGATAGTTTCAATGCTCCATAAATTATAGCAGAGCATTGATAAGGAAGGAATTATAACAAAGATACCTAATTCAGATAAAACTAGTACAAAGATAGAAAACTATAGCTCTATATCTCTAATGAATATTGATGCAAAAATTTTAAACAAAGTATTAGCCAGCAGAATTTAAAACCGTATTAAGAAAATAATACACTATAACCAAATGAAATTTATTCTTGGAATGCAAGGAAATCCATTAATATCATATACCACGTTAATAAATCCAGGTGGAAAATATGATTATCTCCATATAAACAAACCTGAACAAACCTTTGGTAAAAATTTACATCAATTTACAATGAAAACACTCAAGGAAGTAGGAATAATTTCTCAAGATGTTACAAGATATAACAGTCATGTGCTGTATAGTGATGTTTTGGTAAATGACGTAGCACTTATATGATGGTGGTCCCACAGTATTTTAATGGAGCTGAAAAATTTCTGTCATTTAGTGACATTGTAGCTGTTTTAATGTCATAGTCCAATGCATTACTCATGCGTTTGTGGTGATGCTGGTATAAACAAACCTACCATGCTGCCAGTTGTATAAAACTCTAGCACATACAATTATGTAAAGCACATAATACTTGAAAATAAATGACTGTGTTACTGGTTTACATGCTTACTGTACTAAATTTTAATCATTTTTAGTGGGTACTCTTTTGACTTACATAAAAAAAAAATAATTACCTTTAAAACCATCTCAGGCAGGTCCTTCAGACAGGTATTCCAGAAGAAGGCATTATTATCAAAGCAGCTGACAGCTCTGTGCATGTTATTGCCCCTGAACACCTTCCAGTGGGGCAAAATATGCAGATGGAAGACAGTGACATTATGATCCTGACCTCGTATAGGCCTAGGCTAATATGTGTGTTTTTGTCTTAGTTTTGAACAAAAAAGTTTAAAAAATAAAAAAAAAATTGATAGAAAAAATTTTGTCAAATATATAAAGAAAGAAAATATGTTGTTCCACTGTACAATGTATTTGCATTTTAAGCTGTTATTACAAAAGAGTAAAAATATTTTCAAAAATTAGAAAGATTTATAAAGCAAAAAAATTACAGTAATGTTAATTTATTATTGAAGAAAGAAATATTTTAAATATAAATTTAGTGTAGCCTAAGTTTACAATGTTTATAATCTCTTCAGTAGTTTATAGTAGTGTTGTAGGCCTTCACATTCACTCACCACTCACTCACTGACTCACTCAGAGTCCCACAAGCTTCATTCCTGGTGAGTGCCTTACACAGATATCTCATTTGTTACCTTTTATACCATATGCTTACTGTATTTTTGTATGTGTAGACACAAATACTTATAATTGTATTATAATTGCCTACAGTATTCAGTACAATAACATGCTGTACAGGTTTGTAGCCTAGGAGCAAGAGGCTACACTATATAGTGTGTGTAGTAGGCTTTATCATCTAAATTTCTGTAACATACTCTGAATTTTGTGCAATGATGAAATCACCCAATGACACATTTGTCAGAATGTATCCTTATTGTTGAATGATGCATGATTGCACTTTTGTCCTAGAACAAGTATTTTTTAAAATCGAGAAACACTAGAGGCAGTTTTACTAAGATCAGGACTAAGGCGCAGATGCCAACTATCTTCACTACTATTAAACATTATAGTAGATTAATCAGCCAATGAAATTAGGCAAGATAAATTAATTGGAGGCACAAGAATGGGAAAGCAATACAACTGTCTTTACTTGTAAATGATACAATGTTATGTAAAATACTCATACGTCCCACCCCAGAGAATCAATGATAAAACTAATTCAACAAGAAAAGAATTCAGTCAAGTAGAATCCAGTCAACCATTAATAAATGATGCTGAGATAACTGTAACAATTTGAAAAAGATAAAATTAGATGCATATCTCACATCATACACAAAAGTTAACTCCAAATTGATTAGGAATCTAAATATAAGAAAAGGAATCCTATAAGTACAACAATGAAACATGCATGAATTTCTCTTTCATCCTGATTTAGGGAAATGCTTTCTACTATGCCTCAAATTCTAGAGAAAATGAAAGAAAAGATTGATAAATTTGACTACCGATTGCATGACAGCTAATACCATAAACGAAATTAAGGACATCTGACACATAAGTAAAATATAGCCTATACACAAAGTTACACACAAAGGAGGAAAAGGGATGGAATGAAGTGATGAAATGGGCCTTAGGTAACAAGATGTGATATACTTCTCTGAGTACATCTTTTCAAATTTTTATGACTCTTAGAACCGTAGTAATATTTCAAATATCCTTCACACACCCCCAAACTAAACAAAACTAACCAGGATATAGATTGAATCCACAGTGGAATAGGGTTACTAAGGAATTAACCTAATTGTACTACAAATGAAGGACCTAACCACACTAAAGTGGGTGGGAAAGAAAAGAACTGATTTCAGTAACTGTGAAAGCATTATCATAATTGGATACTGCAAAGCTGGAGACAAAATGATTTGTACATAAATGCTATTCCAAGTGATGAGGCCAAATTTATTCCCTTGCAGTTTATTGTGAGCTTCTTTGGCTTTTTGCTTTTCTTGTGTTGCTTGGTTGCTACTATTTGTCGTCTTACAGAATATTCCTTTTCAGATTTCCTTTTTTTTTTCTAGAGTTAACCACTAAAATAAAATTTTCATTTAAGATGCATTTATGGAAAACATTCTTTACCATTAACTCTTTAAATATTGCCTCTCCTTTATTCTTGCTCTTATTTCCTTTAAGTAGTTGAATACACTGTATGCTATATCTTTCTTGTCTCTCTCCTATATTTCTCTCTCCTATAATACTTTGTGACTCTGCATTTTATTCTGGGTAAGTTTTTATATTAGCATTTTCTTCCACATTATTAATTATTTCTGCAGCTCTGTACAATCTTCTGTTTAACTAGTCCAATGAAATTTTAACTTTAATGATTACATTTAATATTTTGAGATGAATTATTTTCTTTTGAAAACCTGCCTGGTTACATTTGGCATTCTTTCTGTTTTTTCATTATATACTGATGCTTTGCTTAACAATGAGATATTTGAGAAAAGGGTCATTAGGCAGTTTTGTCATTGTGAATGAAGTAGCAATGGTAGAGGAAAGATATTTTCTTTCTAGTATAGAGAACCAGGAAGGACTTACCTAGACTTTTTCTTTACTGAGCCTAATCAGCATAAGCAGGTGAACTTAGGCATTCTGGAACTGTGATAGAGAAATCTTCTCATACTGGCAATCAACTGAAATAATTTTTTTAACCCCAAAAGATTTAAGTTTTACAGATGGAATTTTCTATGTTATCTAAGATGTTCACTAAAAAGGTACAATCTTGCATCTTCCACCCAATAATTCTGATTCAGCAACTTTGATATGGATCCCAGGAAATTACATTTTAAAATAAATACCCTAGGTAATTCTAATAAACATTCATTACCTAGATGTGTGTACATCAGATTAAAATTAGAATATCTAGCCAGGCCTGATGGCTCAGGTCTGTAATCCTAACACTTTGGGAAGCTGAGACAGGAGGATTTCTTGAATCTAGGAGTTTGAGATCAGCCTAGGCAATATAGAGAGACTTTGTCTCTACCAAAAAAAAAAAGAAAAAAAAAAAAAAAGAAGAAGAATTCAAATAGATATATTTGAAGAAGAAGAGTTCCAATAGATATATTTTAATTATATTAGGAAATAAGATCCAGGATAAATTTATGCTGTGAATTAATAGTTTAGACTCAAGTAGTATTTAGTTAAGTGTCCTAGCCTTTAGGAATAATTTAAACTTTATTCAACTACACAAATTTTGTTCAGTTAATTCAATGAAGGGCTCATTTTTTGCCATTTATTTATTTACATATTTTTCAAAAGCTTGTGAATAATAGTTTTTATGTCAAACTAGGAAAATCATGACTACAGTTGAAGCCAGTATTTCTTAAACCCTATTGAATTCTAGAGTTATACAAGGTGCTAAAAAGTGATTTGTGAGAAAATGGATTGATGGTTAAATTTTTCTGTTAAACAGTGAGTTAAAGTTAAAAGAGTACTAATGAAGTGAAGGTGGTCATAAGAGCAAAATTGCTTAGTTTGGCACGGGAGACTGAAGCAACTGTGCTCTGGTCTGCTCCTCTGGGCCTGCCACAGCTCTAACTTGCACCTGTGGGCTCCTAATGTGCCTGCAAGGCCCCACACCCACCCTATGTCCACCCCACATTCCCTCCTCCTGGCTCACGACCCTGTCCTCAGGAGCTGTGTGTCCCAGCACTTTTACCCCTGCTGATGGCAGTCATGGTTGAGAAGGGCCTTGAGGTCTCAGAGAAGTGGAGAGGGAGGAACATCACAGCTAGATTGGCCACTTCCTCAGCTATTGCCACCATCTTGGCCACCCATGCCTTGCCCACATCTTTGTCCACTGCTACCACCTCCACCTCAGCTGCTGCTGCCTCAACTGCTACTGTTCCCAGTAATAGCCAGAATAAAAGTTTGACAGGGGAGGCACTAGATGACAATGGCAGCAGAACCTCCTGGGATGAAGGGAGATCCCTTGGTCTTGTGCAGCAATGGGGAGCACAGTGGTGGTGGCATAATGGGCAGAATCTAGTACCAGGTGGTTGTGACTAACTTCAGCTCTACCAAATTGGCAAGATGCAGCCAAGAGTGGAACAGTCTTGGCATGTTGGTTTGGTCACAAATTAGAATGAGTCAGAAGAAAAGCTACATTGCCATGGGGAGAAAGAAGTAAGGGTACACCATGGAACAGACTCTTGGGATGTTCTTTTGGCAATACAAAGAGAACCACATCAGATTAATAGTGTGCCCATCAGTGAAACCTTACAAGGTAGAAGAGATTGGAGGCCTATATTCAGCCCGTGTCATGAAAAGAAATTTCAACCAATAATTTTATATTCAGCCAAACTAAGCTTCATAAGCAAAGGAGAAATAACATCCTTTTCAGACAAGCAAATGCTAAGGGAATTCATTACTATAAGACCTGCCTTACAAGAGGTCCTTAAGGGAGTGTTAAACATGGAAACAGAAGATTAGCACTTGCCATTACAAAAATACACATAATAACATAGCCCATTGACACTGTAAAGCATCTACACAATCAAGTCTATATAACAGCCAGCTAACATGATGACAAGATCAAACCCTCACATATCAATATAATCTTGAAGGCAAATGTGCTAAATCCTCCAATAAAAGGCAAAGAGCAGCAAATTGAATAAAGAAGACCCAATTGTATGCTGTTTTTAAGAGACCTGTCCCACACGCAGTGACACCATAGCTCAGAGGACAAAGGACACAGTGATAAAGGGTTCAATTCAACAAGAAGTCTTAACTATTCTAAATATATATTCACTGAAAACTGGAGCACTGATTCACAAAACAAGTTCTTACAGGCCTATGAAGAGACTTAGATAATTACACAATAATAGTTGGAGACTTCAGTAACCAATTGACAGTACTGGAGGGGAATCAATGAGAAAACCAACAAAGACATTCAGGACCTAAACTCAACACTTGGCCAGAGGACCTAACAGACATCTACATCTACCAAACAACAAAAGAATATACACTATTTTCATAGGCAAATGAAACATACTCAAAGATTGACCACATGCCCAACCATAAAGCAATTCTCTACAAATTGAAGTCAAATTGTCTCTATTTGCAGACGACATGATTGTATATTTGGAAAACCCCATCATGTCAGCCCAAAATCTCCTGAAACTGATAGGCAATTTCAGCAAAGTCTCAGGATACAAAATCAATGTGCAAAAATCACAAGCATTCCTATACACCAATAACAGACTTAGAGCCAAATCAAGAATGAACTGCCATTCACAATTGCTATAAGGAGAATAAAATACCTAGGAATACAACTAATAAAGAATGTAAAGGAACTCTTCAAGGAGAACTACAAACCACTGGTCAATGAAATAAGAGAGGACACAAACAGATGGAGATATATTCCATGCTCATGGTTAGGAAGAATCAACATCGTGAAAATAGCCATACTGCCCAAAGTAATTTATAGATTCAACACTATCCCCATCAAGCTACCGGTGACCTTCTTTACAGACCTGGAAAAAGCCAGTTCAAACTTCATATGGAACCAAAAGAGAGTGCGCATAGCCAAAACAATTCTAAGCAAAAAGAACAAAGCTGGAGGCATCACAGTACCTGACTTCAAACTATAGTACAAGGCTACAGTAATCAAAACAGCATGGTACCGGTACCAAAACAGAGACATAGACCAATGGAAGAGAACAGAGGCCTCAGAGGCAACAACACACATCTCCAATCATCTTATTTTTGACAATCATGACAAAAACAAGCAATGGGGAAAGGATTCACTGTTTGATAAATGGTGTTGGGAAAACTGGCTAGCCATGTGCAGAAAGCAGAAACTGGACCCCTTCCTGACACCTTACACTAAAATTAACTCCAAATGGATTAAAGACTTAAACATAAGACATAACACCATAAAAACCCTAGAAGAAAATCTAGGAAAAACCATTCAGGACATAGGCATAGGCAAGGACTTCCTTACTAAAACATCAAAAGCATTGGCAACAAAGGCCAAAATAGACAAATGGGACCTAATGAAACTCAAGAGCTTCTGTACAGCAAAAGAAACAATCATTAGAGTGAATCAGCAACCAACAGAATGGGAAAAAGTTTATGCAATCTACCCATCTGACAAAGGGCTAATATCCAGAATCTACGAAGAACTAAAACAGATTTACAAGAGAAAAACAAACAAGCCCATTCAAAAGTGAGCACAGGATATGAACAGACACCTTTCAAAAGAAGACAAATATGAGGCCAAGAAACATATAAAAAAATGCTCATCATCACTGGTCATTAGAGAAATGCAAATCAAAACTACATTGAGATACCATCTCATGCCAGTTAGAATGGTGATCATTAAAAAATCTGGAGACAACAGATGCTGAGAGGATGTGGATTAAAAGGAATGCTTTTACACTGTTGGTGGGAGTATAAATTAGTTCAGCCATTGTGGAAGACAGTGTGGCAATTCCTCAAGGACCTAGAAATAGAAATTCCATTTGACCCAGCAATCCCATTACTGGTTATATACCCAAGGGATTATAAATTGTTCTATTATAAGGACACATGCAAACAAATGTTCATTGCAGCACTGTTTGCAATAGCAAAGACTTGGAACCAACCCAAATGCCCATCGATGATAGACTGGAGAGGGAAAATATGGCACATATACACCATGGAATACTATGCAACCATAAAAAACAATGAGTTCGTGTCCTTTATAGGGACATGGATGAACCTGGAAACCATCATTCTCAGCAAACTGACACAAGAACAGAAAATCAAACATTGCATGTTCTCACTCATAGAGTGGCTATTGAACAATGAGAACACATGGACAAAGGGAAGGGAGTATCACACACTGGGATCTGTGGGGTCAAACTAGGGGAGGGAAAACGGTGGGTGAGGAATTGGGGAGGGATAACATGGTGAGAAATGCCAGATATGGGTGATGAAGAGGAAGGCGGCAAACCACATTGCAATGTATGTACCTATGCAACAATCTTGCATGTTCTTCACATGTACCCCAAAACATAAAACGCAATAAAATATATATTTAAAAAAATGAAATTCATGTCAACCACAATCTCAGACCATAGTGAAATAACAATGGAAATTAGTAACAAGAAGATCTCTCAAAACAATATGATTATATGGAAATTAAATAATCTGCTCCTGAACTATTATTGGGTAAAAAATGAAATTAAGGAAGAAATCAAACAATTCTTTAAAACTAATGATAGAAAGATATACCAGAATCTCTGGGGCACAACTAAAGCAGTGTTAAGAGGAAAGTTTATAGTGCCAAATGTCCACATCAACAAGTTATAAAGATCTCAAATTAAGAACCTAACACCATACCTAGAGAAACTATAGAAAACAAAAGCAAACCAATGCTAAAGCTAGCAGGAGAAAAGAAATAAAAATCGAAACTAAATACAACAAAATTGAGACATGAAAATTTGTACAAAATATAGATGAAACAAAAAATTGTTATTTGAAAGAATAAATAAGATTGATAAACTCCTAGCTAGAGTAATAAAGAAAAAAAAGAGAAGTTCCAAATAAACACAAGCAGAAATGACAAAGGAGACATTACCACTGACCCCAAAGGAATACAAACAATCCTCAGAGACTATTATGAATACTTGCATGTACAGAAACTAGAGAGCCTGGAAGTAGTGGATAAACTCCTAGAAACAGAATGTATCAAGATTGAACTAGGAAGAAATTGAAACCCTGAACAGACCAATAATGAATTCTGATATTGAATCCATAGTAAAACACCTACCAACCAGAAATAGCCTAGGATGAAATAGATTCACAACTGAATTCTACCAGATGTATAAAGGAGAGCTGGTACAAATCCTACAGAAGCTATTACAAAAAATCAAGGAGGAAGACTCCATAACTGATTAGATGCAAAATTCCTCAACCAAATACTAGCAAACTGAATCCAGCAACACATCAAAATTCATATCCATTGCAATCAAATAGGCTTTTATTTCTGGGACGCAAGGTTGGTTCAACATATGGAAATTTGATTGATCACATAAATAGAACTAAAACCAAAAACTGCATGGAGCCCTCACCACATTCAGAAAAAGCTTTTTATAAAATTGTAAATCTTTTCATGTGAAAACCCCTCAACAAACTAGGCATCAAAGAAGCATACCTCAAAATAAGGGCATCTATGGCAAACCCAGAGCCAACATCATACTAAATGGAAAAAAGCTAGAAGGATTCCCCGGAGAACTGGAACAAGAGGAGGATCTCCACTCTCACCACTCCTATTCAATATAGTACTGAAAATCCTAGACAGAGCAACCAGGCAAGAACAAGAAATAATAGGCATTCAAATAGGAAGAAAAGAAGTCAAACTATCTCTTTTCACAGATGATATGAATCTATACATAGAAAACCCTATAGTCTCTGCCAAGAAGAACCTAGAAATGATGAACAACTTCAATAAAATTTCAAGATTCAACATCAATGTACAGGGATTAGTAGCTTTTCTATATACCACTATCATCTAAGCTGAGAGCCAATCAAGAACACAATCCCATTTACAATAGCCACAAAAGAATAAAATATAGTAGGAATACAGCTAATCAGGGAGGTGAAAAATCTTTGCAATGAGAACCCTGCTGAAAGAATTCAGAGACAACACAAGCAAATGGAGAATCATTCCATGCTAATGGATAGGAAGAATCAATACTGCTAAAATGGCCACATGATCCAAAACAATGTACAGATCCAATGCTATTCCTGTAAAACTAGCAATGATATTTTTCACAGAATTAGGAAAAAAATTCAAAAATTCATATTAAACATAAAAGAGTGCAAGTAGCCAAAAGAATACTAACCCCAAAGGGCAAAGCTGGATGCATCATACTCCCTGACTTCAGACTATACTACAAGTCTACAATAACCAAAACAACATGGGACTTGCAGGAAACCAAACAGATAGATCAATGTAACAAATTAGAGAACCTAGAAATAAATCCACACATCTACAGTCATCTGATCTTTGAGACGGTCGACAATAATAACAATGGGGAAAGTACTCCCTATTTAATAAATGGTTCCGGTACAACTGGCCAGTCATACATAGAAGATTGAAACTGGACCCCTTCCTTCCACCATATACAAGAATAAACTCAATATGGGCTAAAGACTTATATTTAAGATCTAAGAGTATAAAAACTCTAGGAGAAAATCTAAAACATACCATTCTGGACATCAGCCTTGGCAAAGATTTCATGATGAAGTCTCCAAAAACAATTGCAACAAAAAGAAAAAATAGACAATAGGGACTTAGTTAAACTAAAAAGCTTCTGCACAATAAAAGGACCCATAGAGAGAAAACAGCCTACAGAATGGAAGAAAATATTTGCAAACTGTGCATTCAACAAAGGTCTAATAGCCAAGACCTATAAAAACTTGAACAAATCAACAAGCAAGAAACAACCTTATAAAAAGTGGGCAAAGGAAATGAACAGACACTTTTTAAAGGAAGACATACTTATGGACAACAAGCACATGAAAAAATGTTTATTATCAGTAATCATTGTAGAAACTCATGTCAAAACCATAATGCAATACCATCTCAAACTTGTCAGAATCACTATTATTGAAGTTAGAAAATAACAGATTTTGGTAAGTTTGCAGAGAAAAGGGAATTCTTATAGATTGTTGGTGTGAATATAAATTAGTTCGGCCACCATGGAAAGCTGTTTGAAGATTTTTCAAAGAACTTAACTAACATTCAAACCAGCAATGCCATTACTGGGTATATACCTCTGCGTAACACAAACTATTCTACCAAAAAGACATATACACTTGTATGTACATTGTACATACAAGCACTATTTATAATAGCAGAGACATGGAATCAACCTAGATGCCCATCAGTGATGGATGGATAAAGCAAATGTGGTACATATACATCATGGAATATTATGCAGCCATGAAAGAACAAAATTATGTCAAATGCAGCAACTCATATGCAGCTGGATGTCATTATCCTAACCAAGCTAACACCAGAAACAGAAAGATAAATACTTCATGTTCTCACTTATATGAAGGAGCTAAACACTGAGTACACATGGATACTAAGAGGGAAATAATAGCCACGGGGGCCCACTACTTCAGGTAGTGGGTGGCAGAAGGGTGAGGATTGATGGACTATCTATTAATTAAGCACTATGGTTACTCACTGGTTAGTGAAATTATTTGTACACTAAATCCCAGCAACATGCAATTTACCCATGTAACAGACCTGCATACCCCAATTCTAAAGTAAAAGTTGAAAAAGAAATAAAAAAGAAAACCAGGCTTTTGGAATTAACAAAATAATAATAATAATAATAATAATAATAATAATAATGATGAAAGAAAAAGAAGGGCAAGGCACAAAAGAAAAAAAAGTTAAATGGTTTTATTACCATTAGCATTTTTAAAAGTAAACATGCATTGGTATATATTTACCTCTAAGGGATATAAATATTGAACACTGTAAACTTTTTTGGGCCAGGAAACCTTTTTTTAATGGGGCATCTATTAACATATTTTGGCATATTAATGTTCTCATTAAGAGTTTTTGGCCTGCATAGTTTTGAAACCTATGCCACATGTCCATACACCATGACAACTTAGTAAAAAATCAGGTTCACATCTTTAGAAAACAATTTATATGCTTGGACAAAAAAAGTGAGTGTCACAATTATGGGTTTATTTTTGTACTTGGGCATATTTTAAAATTTTATCATATTTAATTGTAAACTTAATGCAGATGAGCTTTATGTCTCAAATAGCTATATTTTATCATCCTTGCATGTCACTGTGATTCATTTCAAGTATAGTAACACTCAGTATACATGGGAAATACCAATAATCACTTTCCATGTTGTGAGAAACCACCAGGTGGAAGTAGGGGTTTATGTATGAGAATTTGAGTAGCTTATGACAAAGATATGAAAAAAATTTACTTCCCAACTTGTTTTTTTCTTTAGTCACACCATCTTTCAGTCACCTAAAAATTATTTTTTTGTCCCGAATTCTTCATAAATACAGAAAACCTCAAAACCTCTTATGTAGCTTTTTTTCTCTAGGCAGCAGTTTTTAGGTATGTTAGAAACTAATAAAGGCAGAGCAATGTTTAGAAATATCTGGATTTCAGCTTTTACTTTTCCTTAGGAAATAGGCATGATACTCTGAAAGTTTAATAATAACAATGTTTCAGTAATCAGATGTTCAGATGATTTTAGTCTTTCATCAATTTTGGATGAAAATCTTAAAGGTAAAATAAGATGCTAAATTCAACTCAACATATACATCATGAGTGCTAACTCTGTAGTAAGAGCTAAGGATATAATGGTGACAGAAATATAAAGCTACCTCTATGCAACTTATAGTCTGTCTAGCAGGAAAGCTGGACAAAAGGTGTGATGTCAACAAGCTGGTGGAATAGAAAATCTCCTGGCATCACCCCACCCAAAAAGTACAACTAGAAGATATTCAAGGACAAGAATTCTGGTGAAATCAGGGGAGAAGTGGAAAAATTCCCTACGCCAATAGAATCAAAAGTCATGTCTGGTAACATTTCAGACTGTGCAACCCCTTCCCCCAAGCCTGGATAATGTCACTTACAGAGAACTTCTTTAGACCCTTCGTTTCTGAGATGAGAGGACAGAATTGGAGGTGGACGTTCAATCTCCCCACCAGTCTGAGAATCTTTTCTGGAAGGCTACTACCATCTCCTTACATGGGAACAATTGAAAGTACCGAGAGGGCTAAGCCACCTGTGGTGAACTGGCAAAGAGCAGGGTACTGATTACAGTGACTGATATGGAGATCTTGGCAGCTACTCTTTGCTCTAGTAAGCAGGGATGCCATGGTAAAGAGTCTGGCTGGTGCTATAGCACTACAGGGGGCACAATCCATGGGAAGTCTCAAATTCCTTGTTGGATTTTCTGTTGCATACTTGGATCCTTTGCAGCCTGGAAATAAACAAAAGGTCACGATTAAATTCTTGTGCTCACTTGTTCTCCCCAGACTGGGAAATATTGGCAGGACAGCAAAGTAGATTTAGAACAATGTTTTACTTCTGGTGCTTACTCTATGTTTTCCTCAGACTGGGAAACAATGGCAGGGAAATGAATTAGTTCCAGGGCAAAGTTTTTTTATTCTGGTACTATGTGTTCTCCCTAGAATGGGAAGAAACAACAGACCAGCATTTAAGTTCCTGTACTGAATAGTAAAGATCTAACACCGCTAAAAAACACCTGCAAAAACTGTATTTGAAGCCATTGCCTCAAATACATAGGTGCCAATGCAAAGACTCAAGAATTATGAAAACTCAGGGAAATATGACACCGCCAAAAGAAACCAGCAAAGCTCCAGTACTGGGCCCAGAAGAATTGAAGATCTGTGAAATGTCAGAGAATTCAGAATAATCTACCTATAGAAGTTCAAAAAATCACAAGAAAATATGGATAGAAAACAAACAAAAAAACTGGAATACAATTCAAGAACAAAATAAGACATTTGACAAAGAAATATAAATAATTTTAGAAAAACCAAATAGAAATCCTAGTAATAAAAAATATAATAGCAGAACTGAAAAGCTAATTATAAACTTTCAACCACATATTTGACCAGTCAGAGGAAAAACTGACAAACTGTAAGACAGAACATATGAAATTACCCAATCAAAAAAGCAAAAGGAATGAACAAGTGTGAAGAAGATATATGATAATTATGGAAAATTACCTCCACATATAGGAATTTGTAAAAGAGATAAGAGAGAAAAAGGCCTAGAAAGCATATTTAAGAACATAATGGCTGAAAAATCTGGAGATTGTTAATTTTTTCATTGACCAATTCATTGCTTAGGAGCATGTTGTTTAATTTTCATGAATTTGTGCAGTGTTCAATATTCCTTCTTTTATTAATGTCTAATTTTGCTCTGGTTTTACATACTCCTGAGCAATGAATCAGTCAATGAAGAAATTAAAAAGGAAAATTTTAAAAGTCTTGAGAAAAATCAGTATGGTTACACAACTTACCAAAACCTGTGGTAAGTTGTATTTACCAAATACAAAAGTATTGCTAAGTGGAAATTTTATAGCGATAAACACCTACATCAAAAAAGTAGAAAGACTTCATATAAATAACATAGTGATGCAGCTACAGGAACTAGAAAGATGAGAACAAATGAAATCCCAAATTATTAGAAAGAGAGATAATAAAGATCAGGGCAGAAATAAACAAAATTGAGGCTTAAAATTATAAAAATCAATGAAGAAAAAGTTGGTTTTTTGAAAAGATAATCAAAATTGAGATACTTTGCACTAGACTAAACAAAACAGAGAGAAGATCTAAATAAATAAACCCAGAGACTAAAAGAAGGCATTAAACTGATACCACAGAAATGCAATGGATAATTAGAGACTACTATGAACAACTATATGGTAACAAATTGGAAAATTTAGATTAAATGGGTAAATTTCTGGACATATACAACCAATAAGATTGAACCATGAAGAAATAGAAAACCTGGACACACCAATAATCAGTAAGAACATTGAAACCATAATAAAAACTCTAATGTAAGAGAGAAGTCCAAGACCTGATGGCTTTACTGCTAAATTCTAGAAAACATGTAAAGAACTAATACTAACTCTACTCAAATGATTTTAAAAAATTGAAGAGGAGAGAATATTTCCAAACTAATTCTATGAAGCCAGCATTACTCTGATACCCAAACCTGATGAGGATACAACAGAAGAAGAACACTACAGGCCAATATTCCAGACAAATATAGATGTAAAAATTCTCAACAAAATACGAGCAAACCAAATTCAGTAATACATTAGGAAGATTATTTATCATGATTAAGTGGGATCCATCCTAGGGATGCACTGGCAACTCATACAAAAATAGACAAATGAAATTTCCTCAAGCTAAAAACTTCTGCACAGCAAAGGAAACAATCAGTCTTATGAAGAGACAACCTACACGATGAGAAAAAAATAATTATCTAATGGGATTAATAACAAGAATATATAAAGAACTCAATTCAATAGCCAAAAAAAAAAAAAAAAAACTCTGATTTAAAAATGGCCAAATGCTCTAAATAGACATTTCACAAAAGAAGACACACAAATGGCCAACAGGTATATAACAAATGCTCAACATCCCTAATCATCAGGGAAATTCAAATCAAAACTGCAATGAGGTATCATCTCACTTTAATTAGAATGGCTATTATAAAAAAGACAAAAAATAACAAATGATGGTAAAGATGCAGAGAAAGGGAAATGCTAGGGAATGTTAATTAGTACCAGCATTATAAAAACCAGTATGGATATTCCTCAAATACCTACTAGATTTACCATATGTTCCAGAAATCCCACTGCTGGGTATATACATCCACAAGAAAGGAAATCAGTATATTGAAAAAAAAAAATGTCACTCTTGGCTGGGTGCAGTGGCTTATGCCAGTAATCCTAGCACTTTGGGAGGCTGAGGTGGGTATATCACTTGAGGTCAAGAGTTTGAGACCAGCCTGGCCTATGTGGTGAAACCACGTCTCTACTAAAAATATGTATTAGCTGGGTGTGGTGGCAGGAACCTGTAATCCCAGCTACTTGGGAAGCTGAGACAGGAGAATTGCTTGAACCCGGAAGGTGGAGGTTGCAGTGAGCTGAGATCATGCCACTGCACTCCAGCCTGGGCGACAGAGGGAAAAGAAGATTATCACTCTCTTGTTTATTGCAGCACTGTTCACAATAGCCAAGATATGAAAGCAACCTAAGTGTCCATCAGCAGTTGAATGGATAAAGAAAATGTGGTATATACTCACAATGGGATATTATGGAATATTATTCAGATATAAAAAGAATGGAATTCTGTCATTTGCAGTTCATGGATTTAACTGGAGGACATTATGTTAAGTGAAAGAAGTCAGATACAGAAATACAAGTATTGTACATTCCCACTCACATGTGGGAGCTAAAAAAGTGTACTTCATGAAGGCAGAGGGTAGTGTGATAGTTACTAGAAGCCTAGAAAGGTAGTAGGGAGGAGAGGATAAAGAGAGGTTGGTTAATGAGTAAAAAAGTACAGTTAGGTAGAAGGAATAAATCCTTGTGTTTAATAGCACAGTAGAGTAACAATGGTTCACAACAATTTATTATATATTTCAAAATAATTTGAAGAGAATATTTGGAATGTTTTCAACACAAAGAAATGAGAAATATTTGTGCTTGTAGATATTCTTATTTCATTTATTTGATCATTGCACACCCTATGCATGTATCCAAATATATGTGCCCCATAAATATGTACAATTATATGTTAACAAAAAATAAAAAAAGAAAGAAGGGCATTTAGTAAGTAATTATCTGTGCAACAAATGATTTGGAAGCGAAGTTCATGGTGTTAACTCATTCTGCCTAGTTAGGAAGAGGATCCTTCAATGTTGATATTTCAGCTGATGATATTTTAGAAGACTATAGGGATAGTAATGGTTGGGAGAGGGTAGAATACTAATATTAGGTCAAAGGTCTACGGGCAAGAGAGAGAGAAGTGTTTCCCTCACCTCTTCACAATGACCCAATATGGTACAGAGAGAAGGAAAAAGTGACAGGTGAGTTAGAAAGAATACAGATTATTGGGGGCCTTGCAGGCCACATTAAGGATTTTTAAACTTTATTTTATTAATAAATGCAATGAATAGTGTTAAAAATTAAATGAATGAGAGTTGTATGTGCATCATGATCGGACTTATAATTTTAAAAGATTATCCTGTGTAAAGGGTAGAAACAGGAATCATAGGTTCTTGTGGTAGTGCAGGTATGAGGTGTTGGATACTTGGATTAAGCTAGTAGCAGCAGGAATGGGAAAAAATGACAAATCAAGAGATATTTATTATATAGAACCTATAGACTTGATGATTGATTGGAGAGGGGAAATAACAGAGAGGGAGGCATCAAGGATGACTTTGAAGCCTCTGGCAGAGCAACTGGGTGATCAGGGGAAATATTTCTGGATATAAGAAATACTGGTGGAAGAGAATAAAATGTTTGCTTTTGTTTTTGGTTATGGGACCATTTACTGTTTCAAAATAGTAAGAGAGGATTAAGGATATGTGATTAAGGTGTTTTTTTTGAAAATTTCCATTGTGAAAAATGGAAAACAATCTACATAGCGAAGCAATAACAGCTGGTATTGGGGGCTTATCTGAGGCTGATAATCACTTATAATAATACAGATCTTTCCCATTGTGTGATTTTATTTAAACTGTGCTCAGCAGCCAAGATGCTAGTATAGGTTAGGCAAACGATTTTCATCCAGAATTTTCAAGATTGAGGATTTCCTATACCAAATGGAATGATAATAGAGGAAAGGAGTTTAGAATCTTATTAATGACAGTGATTGAAGTGATGGACCAAGGAATATAAGCTGAATGGGGGGAAAAATTAACACAGAAAAGGGCTTGTGCATGGCAGTGAAGTAAGGAATCAATACAATGGAGGTACCAATAAAGTCAAAGCACAGATGAGGCGAGAAAAGGATATGATAACCAGAGGTGGAGTGTATCTATTTATGATATATAATCGGGCAGTTTTGAGAGATTATAAGGTTTGGGGAGTAGATATAAAAGTGGATCAAAGGAGAATATTACTGAATATAATGAAGTAAAATGTAATAAAAGATAGAGAACTGCTGCCACACATTTCTTGGTTGACTTTCATAGTCTTGATATGACATCAATCTGTTTTTTCTTTCAACATTGCCCCATTTCTCTGCTCCCATTTACTCCAGACTCAACAAATTTATACACACTTACTGTCTGCACCTCTTTTCCTCTGATCCTCTCTTGAACTCATTCTTCTTGCCCACCACGTCACTAAACCTATCCTGCCAAGATCCTGTCAGTGTTATCAATGACCATACATTGATTTAGTCCTAAACCTCATCTTACTTGACTTATCAGAATCTTTTGTCATAGTTGATCCCTTCCTCCTCCTTGATACAGTTAACTCTATTTGGCTTCCTGGATACTACAATCTTTTGATTGTCTTCCTACTTCACTGGCTTTTCCTTCTTACTCATCTTACTTAGGTCTTCCTTTTTATTTTCCCAAATCTCTAAATATTGAAATGTTCTAGGACTCACAACTGTAGGCTTGCTTGCTCATTGCTTCTCTTATGTACCCTATCATCCTCATTCTATATTATCTAGCTGCATGCACTCCCTAGATTATTTTGTCCAGTTTTGTGACTTAAATGCAATCTATATAATACCAACTTCTAAATCTGTATCTCTAGTTATAATTTTTCTCTTATAAACTTATAAAGCTCTAAACTTATAAAACCAAACACTACTCAATATTTACCTTAGGATAACTTACAAGCATCTCAGGTTTATAAGAGCCAATACTGAACCCTTGATACTCAATTTCTCCCACTGTCTTTTCCATCTTAATAAGTAGTGACTCAAGTTTTCTACTTGCTCAGGCTAAATACTATATTTTCTCTCTCATAGCCTTCATGTAGTCTATAAGCAAAATCTCCTTCTCCCTACCTTCAAAATATATCCAATAATTTTTCATCACCTTATCATTTATTACGCTAATTCAAGTCACTATCATCTCTTACCTAGAGCACTCAATAGCTTTCTAGTCCCTAAACAGTAGTTGGAGAGAGACTATTTTATTTTATTTTTTGGACTGTGTATGAGACCGAGGAGGGACACTTTAAAATGGAAGTTAGATCATAAAATTTCTCTACTCAAACCTTCCATTGATTTTCCTCACTGAAAAAACAAAATCCAAAGGTCTAAACAATATGCCACCACATCATGTTTCCAACATTCTCTTCTGTCACGATTCACCTTTGTTCACTCTGCTCCAGTCTCTGTAGCTTTTTGCTGATTCTTGAGCATGCATAGCACATTCCTGCCTGAAGATGTTTTCACTCTCTGTTCCCTTTTCTTACAGTACTTTATCCCTAGATAATTACATGGCTTGCTTCATTTTTTCTTTTTCTGTCTACTTTTTACCTCCTTACTTACTAATTGATGTAAAATAATCTTTCTTACTGTTCATCCCTTTAGCCTCTTGAATTTTTCTCCAGAGAACTTGTCACTACCTGACATATGTATTTATTTTGTATATATATTTTTGTATTTTTTCCTCACAACTGAATGTGAGCTTTATTAGAATAGGAATACCATCTTTTTTTTTTCATACTCTACTATAATTCACGTGCCTCTCAGTACTTTTTTTTTTGAATGAATAAATGCCTCCTTTTGATTAAGAGGCTATGTAATACACTAATAAAAATGCTGAAAAAAGAATTATATGGGCCTGAGTTCTTAAGCTAGCTCTGGTACTTACATGCTCTGAAAATTTACACAACCTGCTTAATTTCTCTTACTTTATTTAGCTCTATTATTTGTAAAATATGGTTGCTGGAATAGATGAATTCTAAGGACCTTTCTATCCCTAAATAATACTTATGATTCTATAAATTTTCATTCTTTGAGCTTTCACCTTTTTTTCAGTAATGTTTTTATCACAGCATATGGTAACTTATCTACAAGACAATGCTAAGGGATGCAGTCTATAAGATGCGATGTGCTGGTAGCACATGGTTTTGTTCATGCATCTATAAAATATATGGGAGTCTCTAAGAACATAGTTTAAGAAATTTTTCTACCTACATCTGGGTCATGGGCTTCACCTGATATGAAGGAATGAAACATGATTGAGTACCCAAATATGATGCCTTTTTTTTTTTTTTTTCACAAAAACTAAAATAGCCAAGCTGTGAACTTTGACTTAGGAGTGATTTAAGATATCAACTACTTAGAAATAAAATTTATGGTGTTGACTCCCCAGATTTTAAGTTACAAGTGAGAAGATAATCAGAGACACATAGGATTTAAAAACTTATATCTCCTTAGCAATTAGAGAGTATAAGTAAAGCTATACTGTGTTGAATATGTTATGTTAATGCATACTGGACATTCTCCAGGGATGATGCCTCAGTGACTTGTCTTAAGGCTGGTTGCTTCTTCTTTAAATTTTCAAACTACCCAAATACTGCATTCCGTTTCTATTCTCTACCATACCTTATCAATTATACCTTTTTATACCATGAGCTTTATAATTTAACACAGATTACTAAACTATACATTAAGAGGCTTTTCTTCAAAATATGGAAGATAGTATTTACACAAATTATATGATGTAGCTGTAAAACATTTATGTAGCAAGAATTTTAGAATTTTGTGAATACATATTTATGCTATTACAAAGCAGCAGAGAAAACCTCAAGGAAGGAACCATCTATTAAAACATTTCATTAAGTTAATGACCTATTGAAACTATTCTCCAAGGTTACTGTTGCTAAACATTAATATTTATAGATTTCGATGGGTTTGAAAGAGAAATTACTATTTTCAACTTAATTTTTGGAAAAGGAAAGATTTAAAAGCATTCTTGATTTTTTTCATTGTTTCTAAGTCTTTGTGGTTTGAGACTGTTAAGAAATAGCCTCATGGTTTCATTTTGGGCTTAAAGAAATTGCTTATCTGCATATTATCCTGAAGTAAGGATGTATAAAAAGAACCAGAGAAGTTATGTCATTTGAACAATAACATCTTCATTTAAAAATTGAGATACAACTAGTTATTTGTGAGGTGTTCTTGTTTGAAATAACTTACTGTCATCTACATAATAGTAAAGATTAGCTTGTGTTTCTTTTGTTAGTGATAGCTTTATTTGTGAATGAAATTAACAGTGGCAAATTGTTACGTAGTCTTTGTATAATGTGACAAACTTTAATACATTGAATCCATAGTTGTCATGGATTCTTAACCTCAATAGTGGGTCTTAATGGTAGAAATGTTTTAGTGGTTTGCTGGGAAGGAAGGGATAAGAGTTGGAAAGTGAAGATGCTGCAACAGTGTTGTTCAACTTTCATGTTTACTTATGGTCTTTCCTTACCTTCTGAATAATGAAAATGTTTTTTTCTTAGAACTCTTCTTTCCATTTGCTTCCTTCATAATTTCTCCTTCTCTAACATTTTCTAGTCCAATTGGCTTCATATTTACTCCCCTTTCTCTTCCCTTACATTTCAACCAAGTAGAATTTACAAAGCCATTCAGGAAGCATTTTAACAGCTCAAAGATGATGAAAAATGAGAGCTTTAGCCAAGCTGTTATCCCTCAAAATGTAGAACATACTTTCATTTTTTTTCTACTCATTAATGTTGTGAGCTATTTATATCATGAGTGTACTGGGCTTCTTCTGCTTTATTCTCTTTTGTTAGGACTTGGTAAACATTGATCAGGAGCCTCTAGTACTCAAAGTGCAATTCCTGGAGAAGGATTTGGCCACCTTGAAAATTGCATTAGCATTTTACTTTGCCAGAAGTTCATTTAGCATGGGAAGAACTAGTTCTCTGATTCAGTGATCATTTAGGGATGCCAGTATGCTGGCTTATTTCACATGCAGCTGGTTTTGAAACTACATTTTATAAATTTGAAAAGTTACTGATAATCCATTCAGATTAAATACTGCTTCTGCTATTTTTTTTTTCCCTTTGGATACTAGAAAAGAAGGGTAAATAAGAAAAAGAAGAAAATTGTGTTGTTCCTTTTCAGTTATTTGGAGTACCCGTAATTTGTAGATGGAGAAGTTGGCATGTTAGTCACTCAGTGGCTTTAGTTAGCATAAAGCAGTGGCTTTAGTTAGCATAAAGCAGTAGCTTTAGTTAGTTGGCATGGAAATATGATAAAGTTGGTCCATAAAATTATCTTTAGATGTGTGGTATCTCCTCATTATGAGTATTGTGGAACAGACACACAGATGTGCACACTTACATGAAATGTATCCTAAATTGGCTGCTACTTTTTTGAGTTCGGGGTACATATGCAGGTATGTTCCATAGGTAAAATTGTGTCATGGGGATTGTTATGTAGATTATTTAATTACTAAGATATTAAGCCTAGTACTCAGCAGTTATTTTTCCTGATCCTTTCCTTCCTCCTAGCCTTTACCCTCCAATAGGCCCCAGTGTATCTATGTGTTCATGTGTTCTTATCATTGAGCTCTTACACTATTGTTTATTTACTATTATTTTGTCCAGTCTCTAAAACTAGGAGGGATATTAATGGGGTCCTCCTAAATGCTCAGTTCTTTCCTTGGAGGAAAGAACAAAAGACTATTCTCATAGCATCCAGCACGTACCACTATTTTAGCACTCACTGTATTTTCTTCCAATAAGACCCTGTCTCTATCATCAGACCATGAAACATCAGAGAGCAGATTCTTGAATTTTCTTTTACACGTTTCTTTCTAGGTTAGGACCTACTACATACTGGACAAATTAATGTTTTTGAAGCATAAAAACCGTGAGGCTGCCTTCAGAGTGATGATTCCTTCCACTGCTTGATTTAGGGTTTCGGTGATGACTAAGTTTTTGTGGATGTTGTTCCTTTTCAGTTATTTGGAGTACCTATAATTTGTAGCTGGAGAAGCTGGCATGTTAGTCACTCAGTGTTTTTTGTTAGCATAAAGGATTAATACTGAATGCTTTCAGTAGCTTTACATTATTTTAAAATAAAGACTAAAATGGGGCCCCTGTCTATGTCTACAGCTTTACAACATCCTCTCCTAGTTGTTGTTAGGCCACTGGCTTTCTTTCAGGTCCTCAAACAAATTATGTTTCTTCTGCCTCAGAGCTTTTACTCAAGATGTTTCCTTGCCTGGAATACAATGCCTCTATATTTGCTTTTCTATTTCTGCCCCCTTTTACCTTGAAAATTGATACTAATACTTTGAATCACAACTGGGAACAAGTAAGCCATTTCTGATACCTCAGAACAGGTCATGTTCCCTAGTTGTGCTATGTTGTACCTTTTTAATGTTGCCTTTGCTATAATTTTGATTTATTTAAGAACATATTTGATTATTTTTGTTTCTCCCTTAAGATTGTAGATTCTAGGATGGTGGGGGCTTCTTTTATTTACCATTTTATTCTTAGTTTCTTGCGTAGTCCCTGGGACAAAGAAGATATCCAAATTTTGTTGAAATAATAAAACCCAGTGGTATTTTACCTGTTTTTTTTTTTTTCTGTCAATGAAAATTTTCTATTTTTATGTGAATAAAATAGCAAGCCCCGTACACAGATAGGGTTGACCTTGTCCTGGCCACTCTCTTCAAATACCTAGTTGTATCCCATCTTTAGCCTTTGTACATGAGAAGCATTGGCTAAGGGCAGCAAATAGGCGCAAGAAAGAAGAAATAGTCTTTCTTCTTTATTCTGCTGCATCATCTATAGTAGTCATTCGTTCGTCTTCTTTCCTGCTACCTGTAACCTACCTTGCTCCATAATTGTGTTCCTTTGAGATTTTGAGGTAATGTATCAATCCCAATATGGGCCCCACTTGGTAGGAGACAGTACCAGATATTTAAAAATATAAGTCTTGTCATTCTGTCCACCTCATGCTCAAACAACTAAACATCAGGATAGCTTAAATCAGTATTTAGACTATAAAAATACATCCTTCTAGTTGATGAGAGTTATTTATAAATAGAAGTAACATTTTAAATTAATTATATTAGCAACATTGACATAGGCATTTTAGAGCAAAGTTTCAGGTAATAAGAAACAGTGATCTGTTAAATAGTAGCTGTTTATTTAATCTATTTGTAGATAAATCTGACTGGATTCATATTCTTAAAAAAAATCTTTTGTTCGACCTGTTCATGGCTCAAGCCCAGCTAATATAATAAGCTGTAACTTGAGCCTTTATTTTATTTAAAAGTTTTTCCCGATATAAATTGGGGTCAAATCTTCCTCAGACGTTGGAGGGACACAGCTGGGCATTGGCAGAGAATTCAGGTGAGGGAGAACCTTTCACCCTATGATCAGGGGACATTTTATTTTTTCCAGAGCAGAGGAGACAGGGAAATCCTTGTGTTTTTCCAGATCTGAAACTGTTCCTCTGACTGAGAGAGGTGAAGAGGCAATTTTTAAATATCCTACACAGCATCCTGGGAGAAAGTAAGAAGGCAGACTTACTCCTATGTGGACTGAGTGTTAGGTAATTAGAACGGTAATAATACAACTATAGAGTAGTCAGTTCGAGTAAGCAATTTTGGTTTTAAGGAAGCATGAGAGTTGCCTTTACAGGTGTCCTGTCTCTACGCTGGGTTGAGGTATCGACATCTTTGGTATGGCCTGATACATGGTGCTCACTGTTGCTCCCTGCATTGGAAGGCGTGACGGTATCAGTGTGATGCATGCACAGCATTCCAGGAATACATAGTGGCATGTTGTAGAGCAGTCTTACACCAGGTTAATTTAGACTCCAGGGTTATCCCATGGCTGAGTCCTCTGGTGGAAGAGGACTTGTTAGCAAACTGAGCTTTTTATGATACCATCTCAGAGCGAAGGATCCAGGGAATCCTTGCAGGTAGAGTGGTTGTTTACCAGCCTTATTGAAGATCTGGTAAGAAGGACAGGATGGCAAGACAGGATTGGATGGAGTTAAAAGTTGGCTCATGCTAAGACAGGACAAGGTAGCAGAATAGTCAGAATCAATAATGCTAGCCTGGGACACTTCTTGAAGTGAAAAGCGCTTGGGGAAGCTGTAAGCTCAGTAATGAATCTGCCAGGGACTTGTTTTGGTGCTGTGCCGTTACCTACTTCCTTTAACTGTCTTTTCCAGGATGGAATCTTATTTTAGAACAGGCATTTTTTATATTTGCTCCAATTCCTACCAACAACCCTGAAAGATCAGAGTCTCTGGCCTAGATGGCTCATCATCCTGTCATGCCAACCTCATGTGCCCTGAGTTGCCTCTCACTTTCCAGGCTTAGATGACATGGCACAGAGCCTGTGAAATCTGGCTTGTGAAGTAAC
Organism: Sapajus apella; assembly: GCF_009761245.1. Lineage (NCBI taxonomy): Eukaryota > Metazoa > Chordata > Mammalia > Primates > Cebidae > Sapajus > Sapajus apella. The sequence goes on from NW_022436974.1 coordinate 16,037,202, forward strand.
CACTGGTAGGCTGGATGACACAACACAGAAGTATGGGGAAATTGGTTCTGTATGAAGATGAAATGGGAGATGGAGGTATAATACTAGGCTGAAACTGTGTCTCTCCTTTCTCCCCTCGGAGAACTGTTTCACAGTATAGTTTCTCCTTGAAAACCTTCCAAAGAAGTGTGCTGTGCTAAGAGAGCTGCTAGGGCAATTCATGGCTTTTCACAAAGCCAATGCAATTATGCATTACATTACATTGCTTTGCATGTTTCTTTGCTCATTTCCTTCTATTGTATTTCTCTTATTGCTCCTCCTAAATAAAGGGCTTTTACCCCCTAAAATAAAGTACCAGAAATTTAATTTGTCTCAGGCTCTACATTATAGGAGACTTGAGCTAAGACATAGCACCATCATCTGAAATTTGTATTTATATTTGTATATATGTATATATATCTGAATATATAAACATATTTATATGAATCTCCATTTTTGAATATTTTACTAGCTGACCTATTCTTCCCTTCATATAACATCTAATCCTATCTAGTTATTGATATTTTAAAAAATATTCTATTAGAAATGAACTTGAGAATTACTTTATTTTTCTATCATGTTAGACATAAATATTTTAGAGTTCAGAATACCAAGAGAAAGCAATTAATTACTTTGTGTTTTTATCTGCTATACTATCCAGAAAATCAGGAGCCAATTTTGTAGCTGTCATGTTGCTTAGCACAGAGCCTGGCACATTGCATGTTCTCAGTAAAAGTTCCTTGAACAAATATAATAACATCAGGCCATTAAAATTTAGAAGCAGTCTAGTTTTTCTTTAATTTTTGTTTCATCATGGGCCACTGCTTAAGTTTTCTATAAAGCTTTTCCTTATATTCAACTTTTTCTGTGAAATTTTAAACACAGAGGGAGCTGTGTTATACAAAAAATTTTAATTTATTTTTATTTTTTATTTTTTTAACATATATATTTTATTGCATTTGAGGTTCTGGGGTACATGTGAAGAACATGCAGGATGGTGGCATAGGTACGTACATGGCAATGTGATTTGCTGCCTCCATCCCCATCAGCTATATCTGGCATTTCTCCCCATGTTATCCCTCCCCAACTCCCTACACCCTGCTGTCCCTCCCCTAATCCCCTTCAACAGACCCCAGTGTGTGATGCTCCCCTCCCTGTGTCCATGTGTTCTCATTGTTCAACACCCCCGCCTGTGAGTGAGAACATGTATTTGATTTTCTGTTGTTGTGTCAGTTTGCTGAGAATGATGGTTTCCAGGTTCATCCATGTCCCTACAAAGAACATGATCTCATCATTTTTTATGGCTGCATAGTATTCCATGGTGTATATGTGCCACATTTTCCCTGCCCAGTCTGTCATTGATGGACATTTGGGTTGGTTCCAGGTCTTTGCTATTGTAAACAGTGCTGCACTGAACATACATGTTCATGTGTCTTTATAATAGAATGATTTATAATCCTTTGGATATATACCCAGTAATGGGATTGCTGGGTCAAATGGAATTTCTATTTCTAGGTCCTTGAGGAATCACCACACTGTGTTCCACAATGGTTGAATTAATTTACAATCCCACCAATAGTGTAAAAGTGTTCCTGTTTCTCCACATCCTCTCCAGTGTCTGTTGTCTCTTGATTTTTTAATGATTGTCATTCTAACTGGTGTGAGATGGTATCTCAATGTGGTTTTGATTTGTATTTCTCTAATGACCAGTGATGATGAGCATTTTTTTCATATGTTTCTTGGCCTCATATATGTCTTCTTTTGAAAATTGTCTGTTCATATCCTTTGCCCACTTTTGAATGGGTTTGTTTGTTTTTTTCTTGTAAACCTGTTTTAGTTCTTTGTAGATTCTGGCTATTAGCCCTTTGTCAGATAGGTAGATTGCAAAGATTTTTTTCCCATTCTATTGGTTGCCAGTTCACTCTAATAATTGTTTCTTTTGCTGTGCAGTAGCTCTGGAATTTAATTAGATCCCATATGTCTATTTTGGCTTTTGTTACCAATGCTTTTGGTGTTTTAGTCATGAAGTCCTTGCCTATGCCTATGTCCTGAATGGTTTTGCCCAGATTGATTTTTAAATTACTTTGGAGAGACTCAATGAGTTTTGCAATTGAGGTCATATATATTTGCAGGAAGGTATTATCTCAGTAGGAGCACAGTTATCGTTCAAGAGTTTTTAACTGCCTAATACCAAAAAAAAGAGAGATACATAAATATACAAATACCAAGAAACAAAAACCAAGAAGTAAATTCTTTTACCTTCAGTGATACTACAGTTTTCAATTATGAATAAATAGGATCATTCACATTTAAATATTAGTTATGTAATGGCATTTGTACATTTTTATTCTTTTCTCCATGCATCACCTCTTTTATGTGAAAAAAATTATAAACACCTTGAGTATTGGATATGGACTATGTTACATTATTAGTTTCATAATGTATTTAAATGTCCATGAAGAGATATGGAGGTGTTTTCATTTGCTGGGAAACTGTATGATCTATCCTTGTATTTGTTAACATTAGCTGCTGTAACAGATAAATCCCAAAATATCAGTGGCTGTAAACAATAAGTATTTATTTCTTGTTTCTGTCAAAGTCTAATGTCAATGAGTGTCTATGGTTAGGTAGTTTTGCCTTTAGCAGTAATTCAAAAACTTTATCATCTTATGACTTTGCCATCTTCAACAAGTAGATCAAGGGGCTCTGAAGGTCACCCTTTGGTTAGTTACCATTCTAGCTAGTCAAAAGGGTAAAGAATGAAGTGGAATCACCTGTGAAAAGTTTCTTTCCTCTTTTTAAAAACTATTATTTTTTTCCTTCTAAACACAACTTGCCTGAACCTGTGAAAAATTTTTATTGGTCAGGTCTGGATGTGACACATATCACGTATGGTCTCATCTCAAAAGCCAGAATTCAGTTATATAGCCTCAGGCAAATGCAAGGGAAACCAGGAAGTATGACCTAGATGTATGTCCAAAAGTGTTTTGGTGACTGCTAGGAATCTCTGTCCATTCCTAATGAGTGTTTTAATCCTAAATAAGTTTAGGGTAGTTTTAAAAGTTAATCATTTCTCAATATTTTTCTAAATGTTTTTCTTGCCAAAGTCACATCCATCAATTTAAAGATAAAAAAGTGCTTGCTCTATGGAAAATAAGTTGGAGTAGATATCACCCTTCATAGAGAGAACACAATCTCTCACAAGATCTCAAATTATTTTGAATTTTTTTAGAGTCTATAATATTTACTTTTTCAAGCTCCTAGGTGAATGAAAGTATTTAAAAAAATAAATGGTGACAAATCTGCCTTGAAGTTTCTCTGGTCAGAATTTTGTTTGTCAGAGTCAAACTGGAACTTTAGGATCTGGGGACTTTCGGCATTTGAAAATCTTTTCATGCTTTCAGCATGAATGAATCATATCTCAATAAAAACAGTGATCACGATCAAATTTAATGTTTATAACATCTCAAAGAATGTTAAATATGGTAAATTATAATTTGAATATAATTATATATTACATATAATTCATATAATTATAGTTATAATTATATACTTATAAGCTGATAAATTATAATTATATACTTATAAATTATCATTATATAATTATGACAAATTATAATAATTTAAAATTTTACAAAGCTGAGAGATGTCATTTTGAGAATTCCTTACATAGGTTTAATATTGGGTTGGCTGCCTAAGTAATATGGATGGTACTATAGCAAAATAAAGTGTTTTCCATTGTTGATTTGCAAATACATTTATTCATACAAAACCAAATAAGACACAATCTTTTTTTCTTAAGAAACCTCAATCTTGCCTGTGAGATAATTAATAGAGACAATGCAGTGTGGTACATTTTACTATAAAGAAATGTACAGAGTATGGTTAAAACACAGAGATAGTTGACTTTTGAAAAATTATTAGAAGTTTGGCCCTTAAAGAAAAGGGAGAAGAACTTTCCTGATAAATAGCACGGGCCAGGGTCGTGGAAAAGATTGGTATGTTTAGTGAGGGTTGATTAGGTACATGTAACTAGAGACAAAGATATTTGGTATTTCATGCTTCTTAGTAGCATACATTATACTATACCAATGAGTGTGACTAAAGTGGTGAGAAGGCTTTGAAATTCTATTGAATAAAAAATAAGGAAGAATCTTGAAAAGTTCTGGGGGAATGTGTAGAGTGAAATAGCACTTTGGAAAGATCTGAGCTATCTTCAATATTTGAAGGGCATGTAGTAAAGTGTATACATTTAGTCTGTATGGTCCAGAGGAAATAAATAAGACTAAAAGATAAAAGTTATCTATAAGGTTACATTTGAAAATGTAAACAACTTCTGAATTTGGAGATATTTAATGATGGGACAATTTGCCTCAGTATAAGTAGCCAGAGACCAAGTAATCCTTTGTCAGATTATCATGTAAAGGGGATTATGTGCTTACTGGAAGATGTTATGATTCTATTGATTTTTGGAAGTATTATAGCATGGACTCTTTAACTGTGTGGATTTGAATCTGGGCTTCACCAGTTACTATAGGTGTGACCATGGCAAGTTATTTAAACTTTCTACATCTGTAAATAAGGCTAATAACAGCATTGTCCTCAAAGAGTGTTTGTGAAGGTTAACTGAGATAGTAAGTGAAAAGTTCTTAGTTTCTGGCATACGGTAAGCATCCTACAAATATGAATCCTCATCCTCACCATCATCATCAAATGCTAGATAAATTAGCCCCATCTGTAATGAACAACATTGATATTGATCAAGAGTTGGTAAACATTTCTGTAATGGGCCAAATAGCAAATATTTTAGGCTAAGTGTCACATACAGTCTTTGCTGCATATTTTTCTTTGTTTATGTTTGTTTGTATTGTACATCTGAGAAATGTAAAAGACATTCTTAGCTCACAAGCCATATGCAAACAGACTGTGGGGGCAGGTTTATCTATGAACTATAGTTTGCCAATCTCTAATTTATGTGAATAGAGAAATTAATCAAATAAATAACAGCATAGAATCAAGATTAAGCATCTGTGTTTATTAAAAAATTAAGGCTAAAAAGCAGATATTTACAGCATACATATATGAGTGGGGCATTTCAGGTCCAAACTTGGAAGAGGAAAGAAGTGCTTGCTTGTTGTAGCCACTTAGATGGAAGAGGAAGAAAGTAGGATTACAAAAATGCCTATTATAGCATCAGATATAAATGTTATATAAGAGCCCAGAATAGCACGATGGCTGTAAACATGTCAGATATAAAAGCCAAGTGCCTAATTACAGTTCCCCATCTAGTCTAATCCTGTTACCATTAGCAACAGGGAGGACAGCATCTGGGTTTGCTATCCCACCAGTCTGATTTTTCCAGTTTTTCTCCCCCTTAGCAGTTGCTACCACTGTAGAGTGCTATAGGGAAAGGGATGCCCAAGACATCTGCTGGTTGCTTTAGGCCAGGCCTCTTGGGTGAAGGTACAGTCCTTGGTGGACGTTTTATAAATCAGGATTGGGCCTTGGCTTTGGAAATCCTGCAGTTATTTTTAGTTCATTCAATGGAGATTAACTTCTGAAAACAGACTAATACTAACCTATTTCTATAAAGCGTGGCTAACTCCAGAATAAGGGATTATTTATCTTTACTATTTTCTTCTTCTATATTCCCCATCAATATTTGGTCCACCCAGGACACCTGCTTTGCCAGCAGAAGAATGCTTAGTGAGCAAGGAATTAGACAAAGGGTGTTAGACATTCTCAGGGAATATGTACCTCAAGCTAAGGCAGTTTAATGGATTACCTTTGTCTACTCTAGGGAAATTTGTATCAAGAACCAGGAGTCAGAGTACCGACTGACAAACTCCTAACCCTTCAATTCCTTTTCCTATCAGTCACCAATGCACTATTCCCTTCAACACAATTGGATGGTTTATAGCTTTCTAAATTGATTATATCAGCATCTCAGAGACTACTATGTGCCAGATAGCATGTTATTAGTAGGAATATGGTGATAAACAGAAAGCTAAGTCCTGGCCCTCAAGAAACTCACAGTTAAAACACAGTGCTATAATGGTTATAGGAGAGATAAGCAAAGGCAAACACAGAACACAGAACAAGGGCACCAGACTCAGCCTGCAGAAGTCAGGGTAAGATGATACTAGAGGTGAGTTAAGGGATAAGAGTTAGAAAAAATTTTCAGAGCGACAGAACAGTATATGTAAAGAAACTGAGCTGACAGACTGCACAGCATGCCCAAATAAATTTGTGTAAATTTGTGTGTCACTAGTGATGGGCAGGGGACAGAGAGAGGATATCAGGTTGTGGGGATAAAGACATAAGCAGGTTATGAAGAGCCTTGTATTTTTTATTTTTATTTTATTTTTTTGAGGCAGAGTCTTGCTCTGTTACCAGGTGCCAGGCTGGAGTGCAGTGGTGCCGTCTCGGCTCGCTGCAACCTCCACCTCCCAGGTTCAAGCAATTCTCCTGCCTCAGCCTCCCAAGTAGCTTGGACTACAGGTGCGTGCCACCACGCCCAGCTAATTTTTGTATTTTTTAGTAGAGATGGGGTTTCACCATGTTGGCCAGGATGGGCTCTATCTCCTGACATTGTGATCCGCCTGCCTTGGCGTCCTAAAGTGCTGGGTAGGGCCTTGTATTTTATGGTAATGAGTATGTATTTCATTTAAATGCTTATTGGAAATCTTTTTTTAGTTACAATTAGAAACAATTTATGCAGATTAATAGTTAATGGTTGATAACTTGGTTTAACTAGAGAATGACTTTTTATTGACTTCATGCTAATCTTTTTTGGCAGAAAACCCCAATATGGAGTCTGTGGTCCATATATAAAATTGGAATTTATCAGTTTGCTATTACTGTAAAATTGCTGCATAATAGGCCATCCCAAAACTCAGTGGCTTAAGATAACGACCTTTTATTCTCATGCGTCTGTGGTATGGCTCAGGATTATCTGAGCTGGACTTAGTTTGGCTGGGAGTCTTGGCTGTGCTTATGTTACATTTTTTTGTGGGTGGATTGAGATGTGTTGTATTTGACTGAGGTAGATCTGGCACATGTCTCCAAATCTTCTTCTGGAACTGAGAGGCTGATCTGGGCATGTCCTTTTCTTGATGATGGTAACTATAGGAGACTGGACAACCTCTTAAGACCTGGGTTCACAAACACCACATCTTCTCACTCATAAGTGGGTGTTGAACAATAAGAACACACAAATATATGGAGGGGAGCATCACATACCAGGGCCTGAGGGGTGAGGGATTAGGGGAGGAATAGCAGGGGGTGGAGGGATTGGGGAGGGATAGCATTAGAAGAAATACCTAATGTAGATGACGGGGTAATGGATGCAGCAAACCATCACCATGGCCCTTTTATACCTATGTAACAAACCTGCACAATCTGCACGTGTACCCCAGAATTTAAAGAAAAAAATACCTGGGTTCAGATCGGCATATCATTATTTTCTCCCTATTCTATATGCCAAGTCAAAGGACCAAGCCCAACATCAATGGAGTAAGTGTATCCTTCTCATGGAAGTGAGGCAAATGGTGTTAATGTCTAAATAATAATGTTAGCCATGATAGGGAAAATGATAATAACAATAGTATTGTTTTGTGTGTGAAGATTAAATGATGAAATAAGTCATGCAAAGTACTCTCTATAGTCTGCCATATAAAGAACAGTAAATAAATGCTAGCTAATATTATTATTAGCTTATAAAGTTTATACAGTAAAGTTAAATAATTTTGCGTATCAGTCAGAGACCTGGAAGGAAAGGAATGGCACTCTCAAAGCTTAATTGAAGATCATTTATTAGAGGGGTTATTTAGACAGATGCGGTAATATTTAAGGGAGACTATGAAAATCTGGCCATCATCGTCACACTTAGGCCCAAGGGACAAAGGGAGGTTTGACCACAATTCAGTAAGAGCCTCAGGCACAAGAGAGGGGATGCTGGATAGGAGCTTTGGTTTTAGACAGAAGAACACAACCACTTTGCAAAACCTTGGCGTGGCAGGGAGGGTGCTGCTAGGAAAAATACCCTGGTTTTTCTTTTCCTATTCTCTGGTTTTCTGCCAGAGCCTCACATTAGCTGATCCCAACCAGAAGCCAAAAGGCAAAGAATCTTAGTGATGTAGTTTGTAGAAGTCGACATCCACAGGCCCATTGCAGGGAAGAGAAAGGTTAATGAATGGTAAGGGGTAAATAGGAGAACCAGCATGCTTTGTGGGTCAGTAAGTTTTTCTTTTTAAATTCCTTTTGTTCCCTTCCCTTTTTATTATTATTTTTAAATTAGAATCTGGCTTTCTGAAAAGAGTTGTTCCTTTCTCTCTCTTGTTTTATTTTTTATTTTATTTTTCATTTGTTTGTTTTTGTTTTTTGTTTTGAGACAGAGTCTCACTCTGTCGCCAGGTGCCAGGCTGGAGTGCAGTGACACAATCTCGGCTCACTGCAACCTCTGCCTCCCGGGTTCAAGCAATTTTCCTGCCTCAGCCTCTGAGTAGCTGAGATTACAGGCGTGTGCCCCCATGCCCCGTTAATTTTTGTATTAGTATAGACAGGGTTTCAACATATTGACTAGGCTGGTCTCAAACTCCTGACCTCAAGTGATCCGCCTGCCTTGGCCTCCCAAAGTGCTGGGATTATAGGCATGTGCCACTGTGCCTGGCCTCTTGTTTTATTTTGATATAAGCACTTGTAACTATCAAAAACATTATAAGCCTAACATGTCAGAGGTTTTATTAACCAGTTAAACACAAATGAAACTGTGCCTCACTGTGGAGACCAGACTAGGTAGCATATGATAAGGAATTGAATCAGTGTCAATAAATAATCTATTTTCAGTTTAGAAATTGGATCAGTACTGTGGCAGAACCAGGAAACATCTCTTTCCCATTGGCTTTGGAAATTATTTTATACTATAAGGTGATTAACCATTCCTGTGAAGTTGAGGAAAGGGTTTATAGAAAAATGACCTCATGATGAGTTTGGCTCTTCTGCGCTGTCAGCTAGCCAAAGTCTGCTAAAAAAATGCTTGAAAAAAGATTTCCAGATAAAGTCGTTATCTTTATAATTAAATTCTACACTAAAAGGGAATTTTTTTTCACTTGCTTAGAATCTGGGCAGCAATTTTGATTCTTTTTCTCTTTTTTTCCCATCCTTTACAGTCTGTCAAGCTATGTTATGTGTTATATATCTCTAACAATCTTTCTTTTATTACTTATCCTGAGTATTTCTTCTATTTCTTAGATTTCTGTTTTATGTACTTTTAGTTTTTCCTCCAGTTTTCTTCTATTCCATTTTTGGTGGTATTATTTTGACAGATTGCAGTCACAGGCATTCATTCATACATTTAACAAATGCTTGTGGAGCACATGCCTTGTGCCCTTAAGACAGGTCAGTCTCTTCTTTCATTATACTGTGTGGATAGCCAACCTGTCTTTGCCTACAATAGTTTATTCAGTTCCATTTTTGCTTATTTCTTGCAGTATTTTTCATCCCCCCTCCTTGCAGACTCTGCATTTCTTCTTGAGATGAAATTTATTGACTTTGTCATAAGTTCCCAAATTCACAACTTTCATTAGCACACCATTGCTTTACGGATAGGAGTTAGAGCTAGGGAATCTTCAGTCTTCAAGGTTACATTAAAAAGGGTTCAACTACTGACCTACATGTGGTCAGGTCTCCACTTATAGTTCTAAAGTGTTGGAAGGGCTCTTCAGCCCCAGTAACCTGGCAGCAGCAAGTAAATCTGGACAGATTGTAGTTAATCTCTGGGTTGAGAGCCTGAGACTAGGTTCATTTGTCAGCTATATATTTTTAATATCCATCTCAAATGTTTGTCTCCATTGCTCCTACTTAGGTCAGGCATTTTATGGAATATAAGTTCTGTGAAAGCAGGGCCCTTTTTCTTTGCTATATCCAAAGGACACAAAGCAGTGACAGTTACATAGAAAGTACTCAATAAATATTTGTGGAATAAATGTATCATGAATGGTGGTGGCATAGAAGATACCTACAGAAGAGGCTGAAACCTGGAGAAGGGGAAGTAAACTCACATTTAATGAACTTCTATTATGTGTCAGGCATCATTCTCTATATAATTTAGTTTAATCTTACAGTAATTCTAGAAGATGGGTATTTTCTGTATTTTATGTGAGAAGATAGAAACTCATAGATGTTAAGTAACTTGTCTACAGTCACACAGCTAGTGAGTGGCCGAGCTGGGACTCAAACCCAAGTTTGATTCTGGGGTATATCTTCTTTCCTCTCTACATTCCCTACTTGTGATCCAGAAACATATGCAAATAAAGGAGCTGGTTTATGAGAGGACTTAGATAAACACTAAGTGCTACACATTTTCTGTGACATTGCAAACATTTTTGTGTTTTCCTTTCACAGTATATATGAAAGAAATCCAAAGCGTATTTCAGATTCTCTGAATAACCACTTTATAAGTAAGCACTGCTGCAGATTTCCTGGAAGGCCTGTACTTGTGCTTGTGTTTACCGTTTCGTTGGAGACAAGTGGTACTCTTTAAATGTCACAGACTATTGTGAAGAGAACAGAAGTGGGCTTAATCTATAATCACTGCTTTATACCAATCTAAGGCCAAGTTACAACAGTTACAGTCAGTATCATGTATGTGGAAACTAGCAGCTTTGTTTCAGCCAAACATTATCATTGATAACATTAGATTAATGTTAATTTCAGGTCTGTTGGTTTCATAGTTTTGATTTACTCAATTTGTAAATTTGTTTTACCTTTAGTCCTATGGGATCTAGAAACATAGTCAGTTTATACCTAGTTTAATGTTTATACAGTCTTAATTCTATAATAAAATGTTTTGCCAATATGAGACTGTTTTCTTCTTCAGTTTTTTAAAATTTTAAAATAGATACACGCTTTATTCAAGTTTGAGAAATCGTGATATAGTTGCTTATGAATTAGTATATGTCTTTCATTAGATTGTAAGCGTCTCAAAACCAGAATCCATGCCATAATCATTTTGTACTCCCTTACTCTATTCCCTAATCCCTAGCACAATACATGGTCATTCATTCGTTCAACACAAAATTACCGAGAACCTACAATTCCAGGCACTATTTTTAGGCTTTGATAATATAGAAGTGAATGTACCTGGAAAGGAACTTGCCCTCATGGAACATACATTGTAATAGGGGGAAGACAGACAATAAATACATAAAAATATATGGAAATAAAATGCTTGCATATTGAATAAATGCTATGGGGAAATAAGCAGACAAATCATTTCCATTGTCAACTTTCTACTGATGCTGCTGTTGTTAAAGTCAGCAATGACTTCCATGTTGTCAGATACACTGACTGCTTTGCTGTCCTTTTTTGTTTAATCAAGAGGTATTCTGTACTACAGGTTGAGTATCCTTTATCTGAAATGCTTGCAACCAGAAGTGTTTTGGATTTCAATTTTTTTTTTTTTTAATTTTGAAATGCTTATTAGTTGATCACCCCAAATCTGAATATCTGAAATCTGAAATACTCTAAGGAGTACTTAGTTTGAGCATCATATTGGCACTCAAAAAGTTTCAGATTTTGGGGCATTTCAAATATCAGCTTTTGGGATTTGGAATACTCAACCTGTTTAGCCTCTTTGTAAAAATATTGAATTGCGTTAAATAAAATTCTTGGACCTTGAGTTAGTCTCTACTGTGCATTTTCTCAGGACCTAGGATTTACCTTTCTTGCCCACCCCCATTTTTTGCTTTGTGGTTTTCTGGAATTAATTCTGAAGTTTATACCCAATCTCTTCATGGAAACTGCAAGCTCTTTGCAAGCAGAGGGTATGTCTTCTACTTCTCTCCTTTCCTTGTATATTGCTCTATGCATAGTGGATGAACAATAGCATTTAACTTGATTAATGTACCTCTGCTGTCTGGTTTGCCATAGTTTTTAAGCTATGTTCCTTGAAAATGTAAGGTTCCAGAAATCTAATCCAAGCAGGATCTGCTAGGTCTAACAACAAGTATTCCTATTCCTTTCTTCAGTAGAGCAGCTTTGTTTATTTACTTTATGGCCTTAATTATTTGGGTTTGTCTAGGATTTTGTTTGACATAAGGTCTGATTCCAACCCTCTACAAAAAATTATTTTTGAAAATCATATATAACATTTTATTTGCCCCTGGAAATTGACCAGTACACATTTAGAGGGTATGCCTGCTTCTATCTGGTGAGAGAGACATTTAATTTCACCTTTGTTAATAAAAGTAAATGAAAACTAAATAGAAGAACTTCAAAATTAACAGGGCCTTGGATTTTATCTTGTTAAATTACCCATTTCTTTAACATGGGGGAGCTGGGGTCAGAGAGTTGATGTGATGTTTATAAGGCCAGATAGCTAGTCCCAATGGCAGTTGGGACTAGAACTCAGCTCTCTGAATCTTTCTAGTACTCCATATTACATACACAGATAGAAATACACAAACACAATTTCTGACCTTAGTGTCAACTCTGATACATGGTAGCTTGGTAACAGAAATTACAGAGGTTGGGAGACATGAATGCAACATATAGTTATGCTGCCTCGTGACTTTTATATCAACCTGGGTAATAAGGGGAACATACATGCGTATGTGTACATTGCATATAAATAGCACTTAATAAGTATTTATTGAATTACAAAGACCAGGATATTTACAGATATGTTCCCATATTCTAAAATTCTTTTCTCCCTTTGTAATTATTATTATAATTTCTCATGGTCAAAGTTAACAAAGAGTGATTATGAAACCTATGTGCAGTAAGATGCCAGATATGTGATTAAGATACATATGGTGGGTAACAGTTCCAAGGTTGGAAAACATAACTTTCAGCCTCGTACTTCAAAGCCAACCTTGAGCATACGTTTTAGTTCCAGAGCACCACCTTCCTTGTGTTCAGTTTTCCTTAAGTAATGGGGGTTTGCTGTACAAATTCAGGTAGAAGTAAAAAAGGCAGGAATCTCAAACATTGTATGAAGCTGAAAATGTCCTTCTAAACATAAAACAAGCTCTAACTTAGAATGATGGTTAAGAGCAGGTTTCTGGAATCAAACAAATCTGGGTTAGAATCCTGGTTCCGTCATTTACTAAAGGAATGACTTTGTGCACTTTCTTAACTTTGCTCTGTCTCAATTATCCTGTTTGTGAAATGGAGATAATAACAGAACCTACTTCACAGGTAGCTGCAAGGTTTAGGTAGAATAATGCATTTGAATTTCTTATCACAGTCTGGCATAGAGTGAGGGGTCAGTAAAAGTAAGCCTTTATGGTGACTGTTCTTGTTATCGTTGTAGCTGCTGTTGTTGTTAGCCACCAGGTTATTCTATTATATCCTCAACAGCCATTCTCCCAGCTCTCATCCCTTCTACTGTGCTGAATGAGCAGGTCTCTGTTTTTGCCTTTATTCCTTTAAAATTATCAACTAAATGACTGTTGTTATTGCTTTTTTTAACTTCTCTAGTGAGAGTATCTGGCCTATCACTACCTGTGTAAGGCAGAGTTCTTATACCAGGACATTTCATACCTACTGGCCCATCTGGCAATTGACTAGTCTTAGGTCAGGTGCTCAGCAGTTACCGGTCAGTCTGAGATAGCTTATATATAGGAAATCCTTCAGAAGGGGAATGTAGGCCCAGGAGGCATTCTGACACTTCCTAAAAAATGATGGCATAACTCTTACCTACCACTTGCGGCACTAGTATGAGAAGCATAGAAAAAAGAAAGCCAAATTGTAATACTTTAATGACAAACGTGATGTTTAAGTGAGTAAAATGTCATTTGTTTATGTAATAGTATTATTAGTTAGCTTAGGCATCAGAGAGAAAGAAGGTTGGAAATAACACAACAGACCAAACAAAGGTCACTCAGGGCAAAACCAGTAGTTGCGATATGTTAGTAGTGTCTGTCCAAGTTTCTGACTAACCTAAAGAGATCAGAATGTGGAGTCAGCTTTCTAGAAGCCTATTGATTCTAACTTCCTGTGAATTATAGGTAGTTATGCAGTTGCCTGGAGACATTTCTTCCCATAACATTCTGACCTCATATGCTCTTAAGATCATTTTGTGCTGAGTGTTGCCACTATACTATTTGTATTAATTCTCTCAACTTAAAAATAGAAAAGGAAATAATAACACATAAGGAATAGCCTTTTTCTAAATGAATCAATTTTATGACAGGGAGGGATGAGTATTTTTCTTGTATCATCCATAGCTAAGTTCTAAAGCACAAGTAGAAAAATTGTGGCAGTTGCTAGTTGTTACACATCCTTTAGGGATAAGGTTCTGATGTGCTTGGCATCTGCCTTCATAGTGACTCTTAGAGGCTTATTCTTATGCTTCTAGATTAAGAATGAGCTATGACTGTAGTGGAAAACTTTTTGGTTTGGGAATCAGAAGATTCAAGTCCTGGTTCAGTCACTACTGACTTTGTGTTCTTGGAGAAGTCACTTAATTCACCAGACCTATGTTTTTCATCTCTACAGTAAGCAGATTAGGTAGATGATTTTCAGCCCCCTCAGAGTTCTAGCCCTGCATAATTGAGACTCACAGGCTCCTTTTCTTTTTTATATTATTCCATTCAATGCTTTACTTCCAGATCATGCCATTTTAATTTTATGCCTCTGTGTTTTGTACCATATATTTGCTTTACACATCCATCCATTCATTGATTCTCTCATTCTGCCTTTATCGAACATATATAGTCTTCCTGGCAACAATGATACAAAATTTACTGACCGTATCAATACTTTCAAGGTTCTACAAACAAAGTACAGAATATAACAGTCTACCTACCTGCCTGCCTCTCCAGCCTTGTCTTATACCATTCTCTTTGTCCTTCTCTAATGAGGGTTTTTTTTTTGAGATGGAGTCTCATTCTGTCACCAAGGTTGGAGTGTAGCGGTGTGATCTCAGCTGACTATAATCTCCGCCTTTCAGGTTCAAGCAAGTCTCCTACCTCAGCCTCCCGAGCAGCTGGGATTACAGGTGTGCACTACCACGCCTTGCTAAGTTTTGTATTTTTAGTAGAGATGACATTTCATCTTGTTGGCCAGCTTGGTCTTGAACTCCTGGCCTCAAGTGATCCTCCCGTCTCAGCCTCCCAAAGTGCTGGGATTACAGGCGTGGGCCACCGTGCCTGGCTTCTAATGAGTTTTTAAATGTCCTTGTCATGCTTTATCCTCCCTCAGGTTCTTGCACATTCTCCATCTCTTCCACTTCCCGGTCCTCAAACTCCCATGCCTGAAAATGCCTACTCATCCTTCTGTCTCATTTGAATGCTCTTCCTTTGGGAAACAAACTCCCTAGAACAGGCTTTCTGTCATATATTCTCATTATACCCTATACTCTTTTAGCCTGATATTCATTGACATTATAGTAATAACTTGATTAAACTATTACATATGTCCAGAAAGAAAATTTTGCTTCTGGACATGAATGTACATGGATCCCCAAGGATTCTGCAGAGTTCTAATTTTCTTTCCCATTTATTTGTTCATACCACATATGAACATCTGAGAATCCATCTCTGGTGGGCATAGGGTATCTCCTTTACGGTTTTCCTGCCTCTTTTTCATTTTACTCCTTGTTTGTTTTGCCTGCCCCAGACTCTAGCTTTTCATGCAGCGATTCCATTTACTGTATCCCTGAGGAGTTGGATGGGCAGTATCATGTTCTCAGGTCTCTATTTGAAGGTTGCTTTAGCCCTTCAGGTACTCCAGAGTGAAAAGTCTGCAACACAGACAAAACTTTCTCTGCCTAACCCATATCACTTTAATGTGTTATTGTGCTAATAAACATTTTGTTTTGTTGCTCCCATTTATCAAATGGCCTCCCATGAAGATAATTGAAAGTGAAGTATGGAAATTTGTCGTATTTTGCTTTATTAGTCTCCTTTTTTCTGCTAGACTGTTAAGTTTTTATCATAGCAGAGACTAATCTGTCTTATTCACTACTGTCTACAATTGTATCCCAGTCCCAGGCACATAACAAATACTTAAGAAATATTTATTGAAGAAATGAGTGAATGAATAAAAGGTGGGAAAAATGAACCAACCAATTTATTGTTACCATATAATATGAGGCATTCTATAGCATAGATATATTATATCTTTATTTGGATATATTATAGCAAGGAAGATAATGCATGTGTTATAGTTTTATAAATCAAAAAACACTATTTTGCTACTTTGGTAAGTACTGAAATGTTTTCCGGATGTGGTCCCTGGACTAGCAACACGAACATCACATGGGAATTTATTAGAAAAGTAAATTCTAGGCCCTACACTAGACTACTGAATCAGAAACTCTGGTGATACAGCCCAGTAATCTGCTTTTTTAACAAGCTCTTCAGGTGATTTGGGTGCATGATAAAATTTGACAACCACTGCTGATATGAGATGAAAAATGGAGTGTGACTTAGCCTTTAACTTTGCAAGGTTTACATGTAGAGAAATAAAAGATATATATCAATGACACAGGGGCATAAGAATCACAAGATAAATGCAAAGTGCAAAGGCAATAAAGAGGAGGAAGGCAGAAATGACTTTTGGTGAAAGAGGCTTCAGGGAGAAAGAATCTTTGAGCTGGAACTGCTGAGTCATGGTCCATAAAACATCCTAGATGACAAGAAAAACAAGATGAACAAACAAAATCCCTGTTAACCCAGAGCAAAACAAAGAAAATCTAACAATTACTCTCGACATAAAAAGGCAGTTGATAATAGTTAAGACCACAGGCTTTGGAGTGAGACATACCTCATTTCTATCCTAGCTCTGCCAGTTATTAATTAGGCAAACTGGGCAGGCATGTCAACCTCTCTCTTCCTGGGTTTCTTCCTTTGTAAAGGGGTAAAATAATTGTACCTATCTCATAGGATTATTGGGAATAGTAAATGAGATAATGTACATACAATGCTCAACTTGCTATGATATATTTGATAAATGGCATTTATTATTAAAACAAAAATAGACTATTGAAGTTGAAAAGATGGGTGAGGGGTTTGTATCTAGACATGCACAAAGAATTTACATCTCCTATGACCTAGATGTAATTTTACTTCTTTGTTTTTTAGAAAAATATTTAATAATTATTTTTAGGTCATTAAAATATTTTGGAAATAATCTCAAATGTGAAAGTATAGTACAGCACCTAAAAAAAATTTCTTGACCCATATGACTGTAAGTGACCAAAATGTTGTTCCATCTCTTCCTAATATATTACTGTATCTCCAGGAAACAAGGGCAATCTGTTATATAACTGCAATATTACCATCAAAATCAGATGGTAATATTACATCAAAATGAGATGGTAATATTGCATCAAAATGAGATGGTAATATTGGGAATATGGTATTAATGAGAAATTAACATATGTCCCAATATGTCAATTTCCCATTAATACCAATAATACCAGTATTACCAGTATTAGTGTTAATGGGAAATAAACAGCTGTCTCAGTAAGATGTGCTTTATAGCAAAGAATTTAGTTCAGAATCACATGTCATCTTTAGTTGTCATGTCTTTTAAGTTTCCTTAATTCTGGGGCAGACCCTCAGTTTTTACTTTTTCTTTTTTTGTAACTGACATTTCTGAAATAGGAATATTACAGAAGTGAGGCTGTGATCTTTTCACTGCGTCCTATCAGGTGGCACTTGATTAGATTTGCTGAGTTTACTTATTATGTTCACTTTGAGCACACAATTGAGGTTGTGTTTTCCAGGCTTCCCCACTGCAAAATTATTTTCCCTTTTGTGTATGTTTACACTCAGACAAATTTACATCTACATTAATATCTGTATTTGTCTATCTATATTGAAAACCATGAGCTCACACTGATTAGTTCCTAACACTATATAATTCATTGTAGTTTTCTCTACTGCCATATTTTCACTCTCTCTTCTGATAGACTCAAATTAGCCTTATTTTATTTACTCATCTGACCAATCCTTCTGAATGTAATCAATCTCCCATTGCTACTGCCACGCTAGCACAGATACCCTCCTCACAAAACTCAGGCTCTCACAACTCTTGCTAGGTCAGCGCTCTGCATAGGAGACTTGCTCACTCTACTTAGCTATGACAAAGCACTTCAGTACCTTCCCACCACGTAGGTGCCCTCCTCATACAACTCAGGTTTTGACCCCATGCTCAAACACTATGTAGCCTATTTGGCCTTCCTTAACTTATTTTAATTCCAACAGCCCATATTAGCCTGCAAAGACTCCTTCATTACTCTGTCATGCTCTGTAACTCTGCTGTGGTCTGCCTCCATACATGGATGTCCTTCTAATCTTCATTGGGTCCTCTGCCAATCTGACACTCTGCTCTGGGCCGCTATACCTCTGTTTTCCAACCTCCTTCACCACCAAAGTAGACCTTGCTTTACTTCACCCAATGGCTTTGGGACTGAACTGGTCAGGAAGGGAATGAAAGGGAAAGGGAAAGGGAAAGGAAAAGAGTGAATGCAACGAAAAGAGAAAGAAAAAAATATGAGGGGAAGCTCATAGATGTGGTTTTCAATAAAGCAAGAAGAAGCATTACTATTTTCCAAAGATTGTTGGTGGAACTCTCAGCATAGAGTTTTCTTGTCTGGAAGCAGGCAGAATGGCCTGCTGGTTTGGCTATAGGGTTCTGTGTGGCTGTCCAGCGGTCTCAAGTTTATTGTACAATATTAGGCAGTCTAAGAGAGAACTACTACATTAGCATAAAAGTATGTTAATGATACCTTAGATATATTGGGTAGCATATTTTCTAATGTGTACTTTTGTATTTGGGCATAAAATTTTCTCTTAAGCTAACTCTTTAGGTACCTGGGAAGTTAGGGAGAAAGAAAAGTGACATATTTAATGGTTCTTGGTTTTATTTTTCTACAAGTTTATTTAAGCAGTACATTCTCATAAGATTTTCTAGCACCGTAGATTATAAAATTTAAAATAATGGATGCGCTGTAATGTACTGTAATGATATGCAGATGATAATTAACTTTATGTAATTAAAGAGATACCCTTCCTTTCATGGTATATATAAGAGGGAACTAAGCTTTTGGTATTTATGAATAGAATTCTTTACAGTCTTATGATTCAGAGCTGCATGTTCAAAAGAAGGAAAAAAGAAGAAAGAACAAAGTGAAAAAAAAAAAAAAAGAAAATCAAAACAAAACTATCTTGCCATTTTGGCAAGTTGTAATAGAAGTTTTTCTATATTCGATTTGAGGAGATGAGAGGGATATTGTAATTTTACATGTCAGAGACAGAGTTTTATTTTCCTTCTTAACACATGTCTCTATGGATAATGTCCCCCTGTAGACTGAATGCTCTTCTGTCCTCATATGAGTTGTTTAATTGGAGTGATTATAAAATTGTATATAATCATCATTAAACAGAATATTAAGCAAATGTGTACTTAGGTGCCTGATGACAAAGATTACCCCAAAGTCTATTATTTTGTAGCTGTTTTGCCATCTTTTTCTCTTCTGTTGCTTATTTTCTATTAAAGTTAGTCCTGATTCCTCTGGAAAAATTGTTACAATATTATTGCATAACTAATATTTATTGAATAACCTGTGTTCACAGCATGTAAAAAACCAACCTGAGAAGCCAGTAAAGTCAATTTGTAGCAACCTCTTTAATATTTGTCTCCTAGCTTAACTATATAAAAAGTTTATAACTACTTCTATGCATAAGCATTCTTGTCATCCCTTGGCATACATCAGCTAGAAAGATATAATCCCCCGAGTCCAGACTCTCCTTCTGTTTGAGATTTTGCTGATGGAGAGAAACCAAGTAGCTTCAGCTAAGCGCTGTGCTGTTGAGATCAGTTAAAATATCCTTGGTAACAGGTCTTGGAAAGTTTTTGAGAGTTCCTTAGGTTTGATTTACTTTCTATATGGTGATCTGAAGAATTTTCTAAATGATATTCTAGTCATGCATTTGACAATGAAATATGCTTGTTTTAGCACTGATATTATTTAATTAACCCCTAACATCTATTTTGCATGTGGTTGCAGCATGTTGCAGTAAAGGCTGCAGGCTTGTGTCAAATGTGAATTCCAATAGTAGCCTTGCCATCGTCCAGCCTGGTGACCTTGAGCCAGTCTCAGTTTCTCAATTTCTAATATAGGTGTAATCATGTGTGTCTCATAAGATGACTGAAAGAAGTTAGTAAGATGAATGACATTTCCAAAGTACAACTAAACACATGGTGTTTATGTATGGCGGGTAAATGGAAAATGCCAATTTTTCTTCTCTCCTGCCTTCAATGAGCAATACCAATACTTAATCACAGATTACAAGATATTGGGAAATGTTTAGTGGGAAGGTAGGCATGAAAGAATATGTACTTTAAAGCTAGGCTCATACAAGTTTACATACAGTTACTTTTCTTCTGAAGATTTGTCGAATTTACATGGTAAATCTTTGTGAGGTAAAAAGAATTTATAGCATTCCTTCATCTTGGATGACTGATGTGAAATTGAAAGTTAATTATCTCCTAGATATAGAATAAGACACATCTGCTAGTGGTTTGGGAGTGCAAGTGCTGTAAGGGTAAGATAAAAGGTAGCTGATTTGCATTAACAATATCTTGAGTTTATTTAGTGCCTGCTTTTTGAGCAACTTGAAGTAGCACATTTGTTCCTCAAAGAGATATTTTGAATTAAAATTCATTTTAGAGGTTGTATTTTTAAAAACCTTATTTGAGCCACAAAAGTTCCATGTTGCTTCATGCACATCTTACTGCATTTCTATTAAAATGGAAATTTAAAAAACTTGTAAATAACAATTTTCTGCCTCCTTGTCAAGTATTAATTCTGCTTTATTGATTCAAGTGTCTGCACTCTTTACTCTTCTTGAAGAAATGACTCCTGACTGAGCACATTCTATGTTCAGGTATCCAACATTTAATGAGACTGCCTGCGTGCACAGTATTGTTGGAAGATGATACATTAATCAAAGAATATTATAGCTACCATTTACTCTGTTCTATGTAGCTGTTCAACCATGTGGAGTACTTACATATGTAAATTTTATAGGCGAAGAAGCTGAGGCTTACAAAAGCTAGGTAACTTGCAAAAGTCACACATTTAGTAAGTAGTAGAGCCAGGGCCAGTCTGTTTAACTTCAGAGCTTGTGCGTTTATCTCCAAATCATTAAACTGTCTCACATATGCCCTACTGATCTGATCTTCTACCTCTTCCATGACATTCTGCACCGTGTACTTTGTTCCTCTGCGATTCTCTTTCCTCTAGACTTTTTTTTTTTTTTTTACAAATATTACTGAATATTTCTCAGTTTCATACTTATCACTAACACCTCCTAGTCACCTTACCATTTTTCAAAGTGATATATTTCAATGTGATTTCAAATCTACAGAAAATTTTTAAGAATAGTACAGGAACTACTCTATAGTCACTCTATCCAGATTCACCAAACGTTTATATTTCATTCTATTCATCATTTTCTATATATGCGTGTTTCTCTATATATCTCTATATCTCTATGCACACAATACACATATATACATAAATATACATATCAGTTTATTTTTAATTTTGTAGATAAAGGGTCTCACTATGTTGACCAGGCTGGTCTTAAACTCCTGGCTTCAAGCAATCCTCCCACTTTTGCCTCCCAAAGTATTGGAGTTATCCACCATGGCATTATCCACCATGCCCAGCTTTGCATGCATTTTATTAATGATGTGTCTGATCCTGTTCACTGATTTGAGAATAGTTGGGGGCATTAGGCACATTGATCACTAAACACTTATACATTTTCTAAAACCAAGAATATTATCTTACATAAATAGTGCAGTTATCAAAATCAGGAAATTTGACATTGGTACAATATTATTATCTACCGAGCAGTCCATCTTCAATTCAGCAGTTGTCTCCATAATGTGTTTTACAGTTGTATTTCCCCAGTCCAAGCTCTACGTTACATTACACTTAATTGTCATGCTTCTTTAGTTTCCTTTAATCTGCAATAGTTCATTGGCCTTTCTTTTCTTGACCCTGACGTTTTTGAAGATTTCAAGTCAAGTAGTATGTCTTATAATTTGCGTTTGATATTTCCTTATGATTAGATTCAACTTATGCACTTTGGGCAGGAATATTACAGAAATGATGCTATGTTCTTCTTGATATATGATGAGAGGAGGGTCCCTGTGCCAGATTGTTTTATTTTTATATTTATTTAATTTGATAAGTATATTTTTATTTTTTGCAGAGATGAGGTCTCACTATGTTGCTCAGTCTGGTCTCAAACTCTTGGGCTCAACTGATCCTCCTACCTCCTGCTTTCACCTCCCAAAGAGCTTACAGATATAAACCACCATGCCTGGCCCATTTTGTTCTAATTGGTGGGAAGATATTTTGAGGCTATATAATGTCACATTCCCTTTCCTACTTTTTATCACTAGTTGCAGCATCCCTCAATGATTTTATAATTCCATCATTTCTTCTATATTTATTAGTTGGAATTCTGTAAGGAAGCACTTTCCCTTCTCTCCTATTTAATCACTAATTTATCTATATCAGGACAGGCTAATGGATTACTATTTTATTAAATGGGTTATATTTTATGACTATTATTTTATTTTTAAGGCTCAAATTATTTCAGATTTAGTCATTAGGAGCCCCTTCAAGCTGGCTTACATGTCCTTTTGATACAATCTTGTGATTTTTGAGTGCTTCCTTACTTTCTAGTACAAAAAGATGTACTAGACTCATAATTTCCTTGTTCTCATCCTGTGAGCCCTTTCTCTAAAAATCCCTGGTTCTTGTTAGTAGAGGAAAGTATTTCGAAACCAAGATTTCCTTCATAAACTCTTCCTCCCTAGTTTCCTCCTTCCCTTCCCTTCCCTTCCCTTCCCTTCCCTTCCCTTCCCTTCCCTTCCCTTCCCTTCC